>NC_059355.1:45650015-45927515 GCF_019703515.2 Myxocyprinus asiaticus
GTAAATGCGAGTAAAATTTGACTTAATACGTGATGTGGTTTAAATCACAATGTAATAACAATAGTCTGACCCTTGCTTATCAAATCAAAGAGATGCCAACAGTCTACTACAGTGACAACTTGTGTCTCAGCTATAAATTTGCCATTAGTCATTTATATAGGAAAACAAATGTTTTATTATTAAGTATTCTTTATATTAAAAGTTTAAGTGTGTAATTTCTGCGTCACTTGCCTCGGCAAACGGAATTGCAAAATTTATAACAAACAGGTTTTCCAAATACTTTGCCCATGTTCCATTGATCAGTCAAACAGTTAGTCCTACCTCAGACTCACGCCATTGGTTGGGCTTGGTTGTTGTGTCATGGCATAGTCAGGGTCTGCACCCATGCTGGCGTAATCAAATGACTGATAAAGTTGACCACGACTTTATGCATATTAGCGCAGATTTTTTCATTTGTTTCTTAACCAGGCGATTGCTCACAAAGGCAAGGTGATAACCCGGATCTTAGTTACAATGCACGCTGCATTGCACATATGAGCCACAGTCGGAAATACAATAGTGGTTAAAACCACCAGCTAAATAGTAAGCTCTAATTAGCATGAATTGTAAAGGAGAGCTTGACAGCACCATTGTTAATGTGTCATTGTCTAGAGCAGCGTGAATTGGAACATAACAGATCTCGAATCAAAAGGTTAGCCATGAATGGCCTGGGTAGGTGTTCATCTTCGCACGACGCTGGAGGTAGGGCACTTCTGCTTTTTGTAAGTTAAAGCAAACGGAACTCTCATATTACAATAATAGCTTGTGGGTTTTTTTTCCATCATTTTACTGTTTTATGGGAGATGATGTGTGGGAGTTGTAGTGGCAGAAGTTATATGCAAATTTATGAGTTATAAGTCTGGATTCTCGTAATTAGCACAGACTCTAGTTTGGATTTGAAAAATTTGCAATCAGTACATAATAGTACTTACTACTTCTCATTTTCGTTTAATACTTAGGCCTGTGATCCCTAAAAATGCTTTTTAGGTAGGCAGCTAACTAGAGTTTGGAAAAGAGTTTGGGGCTGTAGAAGTGTACCTATGTTTTAAGCTTTATAGTAGTCAAGAATTGCGTTTGCGGTGATAGTATACTTCTGCACTATAGTTACATGGTAGCACACTTTGTATTCAAGAAAAAAAATAAAATGAAAAATAAAAAATGGTTGTCCCTCAACTTCTTGTAATCATTCATGTTTTAGCTACTGACACAAACAGTTAAGTCAGACGATGATGTTTCATGAATTGCAGCATTTTACATGTCTTTCAGTCACCATTAATTATTTGTATGGCATAAAAAATGCTTGAAAGCTCATGAGCTATGCTTTTTAATCTGTGAGAGCTTATGTAAAACATGTTTTTTTTTAAAAGGCTGGAGAGATGCACTTCAATTTTAAACTAATAATACAAGGATGAATGGAGTGGACAGACTGAGTCTAATGGCAAATTGATGTTTTACTTCTTGGTAATAAAAAGTCCCCTCAGGCATCTTTGACCAGGCCTAGGATAGATTTTAATTAATATTGGATGACTCGCATATCTCTTAAAAGTTTGAATTGTGGCGCTTGGCAGTCTCTTCTTCCATTGTGTCACAGGAGATTTGGCTCGGTTGGGGTTTAATTTGGAAATCATAACTTACTTGACACGAACATGCCGCAGTCATGGTTTTTTTTGCCTGTTATCTGTAGTCCATATTTTATCATATAACCTATAAGGTCATGTTTTAGCCAAATAAATAAATAAATAAATAAATAATACTACAAAAAAATATTTTCAATATTTCGGACCATTGTTTTTGTATTGTTACATTAGTTTCAGTATTTTCAGTTTCCCCCACATTTCCCCAAAAATATTATTTATTTATTTATTTATTGCTACAGTATACAGCAATGAAGAGTTGAGGGGGAAAATGCTTAATTGTTTTAAATATTAATGGTCCTAAACGATTAATTTCCTTTAAGTGAAATATAATTTCGTATTTCTTTCTTTTTGATTTTTGGGGTGAAATATAACTTGAACATGTTATTGACAGGTTTACAATGGGAATTGGCGAGTGGAATTTGCTCATTCAGATTTTCTCTTCGGAGCCGAGCGGTTGTGTTCAGCGAGCTGAATTACTCTGCCGATCCATTCACCTCGAAAAGCTGTTGGATTTACGGTGCATTACAGCGGCTTCTCCCCCTTTTGCACTGGTGAAGTGCAGAGAACGCCCTGGGCACTTCAGCAGCTAAAAGAGTATATTCTTCCTACTGAAAGAGTAAATTTTCCCTTCTAAAAGAGTGGCATTAACGAAGAGCATCTTTTTAAAAATGCCTCTCCGTTTGTGTGTATTTCCTGGTTGCGGTCGTTACCTCTCCGCTTCCGATGGCCACGATCGCGGTCTTACGTGCTTGGGCGCTGCCCACGCAGAGACAGCGTTCGTGGACGGGTCATGTCTGCACTGCATGTCTGCACTACACTGCGAGAGCGTGACCATGGCAACATTGCAGTCGCGGTTTTTCCTTTGTTAGAGGGAAAGACCACCCCAGCGGCTCCCTGCCTCGGTCCTTCTACCTACGGGTTTGAGGCCACGTTGGTTAGCACTGGGGGCGATTTGGGGACCCCAATGGGAGCCACTCCGCAGGGTAACTCCCCACAGACCTCCCATTCCCCAGTACGCTTGTTTGCCCTGCTGGGATGAGATCACCGGCTCGTCTCAGGGTGAGTTCGCAATCTCGTTTCGGCGCTCACAAAGTGGATGAGCTCTTGATTGCAGCATCGGCGAGCAGGTTGTCCAGTCTGATGCTGAGGACTTGACTGGGCGACCGCACCCAAAGTTGGGTTGGATTGCAGCCTGATGCGCAGCTGGCAGCCATGCTTGCCCGGGCGGCTGCGTGTGTCAGACTGGAGTGGAACCCTCTACCCCCCTGAACCCTTGCAGCCTGACGATTGGTTCCTGGGCCTGGAGCGCCGCTCATTGCCACGCCCCGCCCGTTCCCTTTCACCACGAGGTCGCGGCGGGCACCTTTCACTGCCCGGACCCGGTCTCTGAGCTTCTCTGCTCTCACTACCCTCGGTGGTTGGGCTGCCAGGGGGTACTCGGCGATTTGCGGTGCACCTGTGCCCGCAAAATGCCGCCACCTGGCGGGGCTGCCTGAGACCCCCATCCAGCACCTGTAAGGTTACATCGTCTCTGGCGACTAAGGCCAGCGGTGCCACTGGACAGGCCGCCTCCGCCCTGCACACCATGGCTCTCCTGCAGGTACACCAAGCCAGGGCTCTAAAAGAGCTGCACGAGGGTAGTTCTGACCCGCGATTGATGCAGGAGCTGCGCTCGGCGACAGACCTCGCTCTCCGGGTGACAAAGGTCACGGCGCGGTATCTCGGGCAGTCGATGTCCACCCTGGTGGTCCAGGAACGCCACCTTTGGCTCAACCTGGTCGACAAGAGAGAGGCTGACAAGGCACGGTTCCTTGAAGTCCCTATCTTCCAGGTTGGCCTGTTTGGCAACACCGTCGAGGGCTTTGCCCAGCAGTTCTCGGTGGTGAAGCAGCAGACAGAGGCTATTCAACACATCCTGCCCCGGCACGGCTCAAGACCCCACACCCCGTCTGCTCATCACCAAGGGCGTCCTCCTGCAGCAACAGCACCAGCTCCACCGCAGCCCAGCCCCATGGCCTGGCCTCGGCGTGGAGCCCACCGCAGGAAGCAGATGCTACCCGTCTCACGGCTGGCCGCCAAGAACCCTAGGAAGGCTTCGAAGTGCCCCTGAGACGGGCGACCCAGGGATGAGGAGACCCGCTTCTATGAAGCTGGTAGACAGACCACTCCATCCCCCGGTGAATCTTTTGTCGCCGCATGCCCAAGAGGCTGCGGTACCCAAAACTTCAACAAAAGAGTGGTTTCCTTGTTCCCTGGGTCACATGTTAGGTGCGCACGGCTGTCGTCACGACTGCCGTCCACCATCCCATTTTGGCAGGTTTGGCGCTCCAGCGGCAGACCCCCGACCTTGTGCGCCCAGCTGTGGCACAAACATGCTAACACTGGGTTGGTTTCAACAAACGGCGGGGACGATATTCCTCCTCCCCCTTCCTCGACCAACCTTATGGTGGGCATCAGGACCCAGGTAAGTGCTTCGATGTCCCTGGACTCAGCACGGCCATGGGGTTCGAGCCCCCTCGACATGGTGCCTCAGGTCCGCCCCACCACGAGTCCCCACCCACCGGTACGTCTGACGTGATTGTCCCCTTGGTCCCCCTTGCTCGGAGTTTGGATGTGTGGCTCGCGCTTTCCAACCCAACTTTTTCAGAGGCTCCTGGGGCATATGGCATCCTCAGCGGTGGCCATACCGCTTGGATTGATGCACATGAGACCGCTTCAGCACTGGCTTCAGACTCCAGTCCCGAGATGGGTATGGTGCCACGGGACACATCGCGTGGTCTTCACGCCGATCTGTCACCGCCTCTTCAGCCCTTGGACCGACCTTGAATTTCTATGGGCAGGGGTTCCCCTAGAGCACATCTCCAGGTGCATTGTGGTTACGACGGATGCCTCCAAGACGGGCTGGGGTGCCGTATGTAATGGGTACACAGCTGCCAGCTCCTGGACTGGCCCACGGCTGCGTTGGCACATCAACTGCCTCGAGTTGTTGGCAGTACTGGTCGCCCTGTGGAGGTTCTGGCCGTTTATCCAGGGCAAGCACGTGTTGGTCCGGATGGACAACACAGCGATGGTAGCGTACATTAACCGTCAAGGCGGTCTATGCTCCCGTCACAACTCGTCTGCCGTCTCCTCCTCTGGAGTCAGCAGTGGCTCAAGTCGCTGCGAGCCACTCACATCCCGGGTGATCTCAACACCGCAGTGGATGCGCTGCCATGACAGATTATGCTCAGGGGAGAGTGGAGACTCCACCCCCAGGTGGTCCAGCTGATTTGGAGTCGATTCGGTCGAGCACAGGTAGACCTGTTTGTTTCATGGGAATCCTCCCATTGCCCGCTTTGGTACACCCTGACCGAGGCACCTCTCAGTATAGACACGCTAGCACACAGCTGGACCCCGGGATTATGCAAATACACGTTTCCCCCAGTGAGCCTACTTGCACAGACCCTGTGCAAGGTCAGGGAGGACAAGGAGCAGGTCATCCTAGTAGTACCCTACTGGCCCACCCAGACATATTTCTCAGACCTTACGCTCCTCACAGCACCCATGACCAGACCTCTGGAATCTCCACGTCTGGACCTTGGACGGGACGTGGAAGACCTTAGTGGCCTACCACCCGCGGTGGTAGACACAATCACTCAGGCTAGGGCCCCCTTTATGAGGTGCCTATATGCCTTGAAATGGTGTCTGTTTACTAAGTGGTGTACTTCCCAATGTGAAGACCCCCAGAGATGCGCAGTCAGATCGGTGCTTTCCTTCCTGCAGGAGAGGCCGGAGGGGTGGCTGTCTCCCTCCACCTTGAAGGTGTATGTAGCCACCATTTTGGCACATCACGATGCAGTGGATGGTAAGTATTTGGGGAAGCACGACTTGATTATCAGGTTCCTGAGAGGCGCTAGGAGTTTGAATCCCTCCAGACTGCACCTCATTCCCTCATGGAACCTCTCTGTAGCCCTTTGGGGTCTAGAGTTCGGTCCGGGTTACTCTCATGTGATCCTGAGACCCCAACTGGGCTATGTGCCCAAGGTTCCCATGACCTCTTTTAGGGATCAGGTGGTGAACCTGCAAGCACTGCCCCAGGAAGAGGCAGACCCAGCTTTGGCATTGCTGTGTCCGGTGCGTGCTTTACGCATCTATTTGGATCGCACACAGAGCTTTAGAAGCTCTGAGCAGCTTTTTGTCTGCTTTGTCTGCATGATGGCATATCACGCTCAGGATGTGCCACCCCCCGTAAGGTTACGAGCACACACTACTAGGAGTGTAGCAGCCTCCTGGGCCCTGGCCAGTGGTGCCTCTTTGGCAGACATCTGCAGAGCGGTGGGCTGGGCAACACCCAACACCTTTGCAAGGTTCTACAATCTCTGGGTTGAGCCGGTTTCATCCCGTGTGTTGTCAGGTACGAGCAGGTAAGTTTCAGGACAGCTGGCTGGGTGTACCACTTGCGCATAGCGCCTTTCCCCTCCCTTGAGGTTAATATGTGCACTTTTGACTCCCAGTTGTGTTCACAAGCTGTGATCCTTGGATGACTTTCCTCCTTAGCCCTGTGGCAGACGAGTTTGCGGAGAAACTCGCTGCCGGCACAGTACGTGTGCTAATTAGGCCCTGTAATGAGGTAGGTGTTCCACATGTGCTGGTTCCCCGTAGGTGACCCCATGTGATATCTTCCGCTAAATCGTTTCCCTGTCGGTAAACTGCATCTTCCTTGGGCAGAGGCCCCTCTGCCCCGGTCACCATGTTTGTAAAACTCCTCCCCCCTCTGGTAGGAGCTACCATGGGACTTCTCCACATGACATACTTCCGACAAGACTCGGTAAGACCATGTGACGTAATTCCACTCAAAATACCCCCCCCCCCCTTCTCTGGGAGGGGTGTGGTCTCCGCGGTGTCTTACCTTTGGGAGTGAACCCCCCCCCCCCCCCCCCCCCCCGACATAGACATTTATGTCCCCCAGTAGGTTTACAAATTCCACTCTGGGGAGAAAAAAAGAGGAAAAGAGGCCACGGCTGGGCTAGCCTGTCCCTATTTTTTGGGCAGTCAACTTGTTCCCGAAGGACCATTCGACACTCATGAGAGCATTGGGGGAGGTTATGTGACAGCCTGGTGTGCTGGCTATGAGGCACACAGCAGTCTGCCCCTCTCGCACCGGCAGTCCATGTAACACAATTCAGCTAGTTGTGGCGTTTTATATAGGGACCCCTAGTGTCACTACATCGACACAACATCGAGTGAGTGACAGAAAGGGAATGTCCTGGTTACTTTCGTAACCTCCGTTCCCTGATGGAGGGAACGAGACACTGTGTCCCTCTTGCCACAACACTGAACTACACGCTGAAATGACCGGGACCTTATCTCGGCTCCTCAGCACAAAACCTGAATGAGTGGTTGCATACCAGCTCCTTTTATACCCGTATGTCCGGCGGAGTGGCATGCAAATTCCACTCACCAATTCCCATTGGCCTTTTTTCAAAAAGCAGAGGTGTTTGGGGCTCCCAAGAGTGACCCCTAGTGTCACTACATCGACACAACGTCTCGTTCCCTCCATCAGGGAACGGAGGTTACGAAAGTAACCAGAACATTTTATTGTAAATGTGTCAATTTGAAACTAATGTCAGATATATTTGATAATTGGGGAATATAGTAACTGAACACATTTTTATTAGTAACGTTTTTGCCTGTACCATACATTTCAAGCTGCAATATTCACCTTAAATGTTATTGTGCCAGTGGATAGATTCATGAACACAGTGTGATATGCTGAAGCGTTTATATATCTGAGACAAGGGACAATGTATCATTTCCATCTTAACACTCAACCCACTCACTCAAGCTTCCCCATTCAAGCTTGAATCAAAGTTCAAACGAGTTGCATGCAGCGCCAAATATATACCCAGTGTTTGGCCTATTACACATAAAACCCTCAGATGCTATATTATATAATGTGAAATATGAAAACGTGATGGAGTGTGTGTGTATCTGTGTGAGTGTGTTACTTAACCTCTAGACTCATACCCTGTCTTTTATTTCTTCTCCTCTGGGCTGCATCCACTAGAGAAATCCACACCTGGAGAACTCTAAGTGTGGGGTATTGTATGTTTAATTCTAGCCACAGTATGCATCCTGAGCCCATATGCACACCATTGTGTTTTATAATCCCATTTGTATCATGTTATGCACAAAAAAAATGTTTGTTTTGTTTGTTATTATCATTCACATTTTGGCACATGCACGTAACAATCATCTTGATTTGCTTGTATTATTGATTATGCATAGTGGTTTTTGGTGTTAATTATCGCAAGTCATAAGTATTTCGCTTTTGCTCGCTATCAATGTGGCCTGTGTTTAATGCTTTTTAGTTTTGTTTTGTTTTCTGCAAATTTTTCGTTCTCATTTTAATTTCTTGTTGTTATGGATTTGTTGGTGTTAAATATGAGAAAAATCTGCAGTGATCTGTGCCAGAAATTAGTACTGCACATTTAGGCCACGTCCATACTAAAACGTTTTATTTGGAAAACGCATTTGTTTTGCTGCATTTACGCCTCTCATCCACACTAAAAACACAGAAAACAGAGACTTTCAAAAATGCTCTCCATAATTGTATACATTGGGAAAAAATTATACTTTAGGAAAGTGAAAACGGAAATTTCAAACTTAAACGGATTAGAGTGGACGTGGCCTTAATCAAATAAATAATAAAGATTACGATTAAAGTTGCCTTGATTACTAATGATGAAAAGTGTCGATTAGTGCAGTCCACTTAGTCTACTCCCATTGCATAACATTTTTCTATTAGAAGCTTCAGTAAAAAAAAAAAAAAAAAAAAGCATTGTCAGAAATTTTAAATTACTGAGTAGACAATGCAACTACATATACAGGTGCATCTCAATAAATTAGAATGTCGTGGAAAAGTTCATTTATTTCAGTAATTCAACTCAAATTGTGAAACTCGTGTATTAAATAAATTCAATGCACACAGACTGAAGTAGTTTAAGTCTTTGGTTCTTTTAATTGTGATGATTTTGGCTCACATTTAACAAAAACCCACCAATTCACTATCTCAAAAAATTAGAAAACATCATAAGACCAATAAAAAAAACATTTTTAGTGAATTGTTGGCCTTCTGGAAAGTATGTTCTTTTACTGTATATGTACTCAATACTTGGTAGGGGCTCCTTTTGCTTTAATTACTGCCTCAATTCGGCGTGGCATGGAGGTGATCAGTTTGTGGCACTGCTGAGGTGGTATGGAAGCCCAGGTTTCTTTGACAGTGGCCTTCAGCTCATCTGCATTTTTTGGTCTCTTGTTTCTCATTTTCCTCTTGACAATACCCCATAGATTCTCTATGGGGTTCAGGTCTGGTGAGTTTGCTGGCCAGTCAAGCACACCAACACCATGGTCATTTAACCAACTTTTGGTGCTTTTGGCAGTGTGGGCAGGTGCCAAATCCTGCTGGAAAATGAAATCAGCATCTTTAAAAAGCTGGTCAGCAGAAGGAAGCATGAAGTGCTCCAAAATTTCTTGGTAAACGGGTGCAGTGACTTTGGTTTTCAAAAAAACACAATGGACCAACACCAGCAGATGACATTGCACCCCAGATCATCATAGACTTAACACTGGACTTCAAGCAGCTTGGGCTATGAGCTTCTCCACCCTTCCTCCAGACTCTAGGACCTTGGTTTCCAAATGAAATACAAAACTTGCTCTCATCTGAAAAGAGGACTTTGGAACACTGGGCAACAGTCCAGTTCTTCTTCTCCTTAGCCCAGGTAAGACACCTCTGACGTTGTCTGTGGTTCAGGAGTGGCTTAACAAGAGGAATACGACAACTGTAGCCAGATTCCTTGACACGTCTGTGTGTGGTGGCTCTTGATGCCTTGACCCCAGCCTTAGTCCATTCCTTGTGAAGTTCACCCAAATTCTTGAATCGATTTTGCTTGACAATCATAAGGCTGCGGTTCTCTCGGTTGGTTGTGCATCTTTTTCTTCCACACTTTTTCCTTCCACTCAACTTTCTGTTAACATGCTTGGATACAGCACTCTGTGAACAGCCAGCTTCTTTGGCAATGAATGTTTGTGGCTTACCCTCCTTGTGAAGGGTGTCAATGATTGTCTTCTGGACAACTGTCAGATCAGCAGTCTTCCCCATGATTGTGTAGCCTAGTGAACCAAACTGAGAGACCATTTTGAAGGTTCAGGAAACCTTTGCAGGTGTTTTGAGTTGATTAGCTGATTGGCATGTCACCATATTCTAATTTTTTGAGATAGTGAATTGGTGGGTTTTTGTTAAATGTGAGCCAAAATCATCACAATTAAAAGAACCAAAGACTTAAACTACTTCAGTCTGTGTGCACTGAATTTATTTAATACACAAGGTTCACAATTTGAATTGAATTACTGAAATAAATGAACTTTTCCACGACATTCTAATTTATTGAGATGCACCTGTATATGCTGCGAGCGATGCGACAAAACTAGAATATTGCCATTATAGTAAGTTAACCATTTAGGTACATTTAGGTATGATGTATAAAACAGCGATTTGATAACAAGTAATTTGATAACACAATTATTAGCTTTTTTGGAATGTGAACCCTACATAAAATGCAATGCCCAACACAAATTAAGTACTTGACATAAATTCTATCAATCAAAATTGTGATAGCGATAACAATGTCAAGGGAAATTATCAACAGTTATAATTTTTGTCATAAGTGTACAGCCAAACCAGGAACTTTTTAATACCAGGAGGGCGGTTCAAATGTCACCACATTACCATATTAAAATAAGTTTATTTCCAGTTGCCTGTTAGATCACCTTCTCATAAATAACATTAGCAAATGTCCCACGGTGCAACAATTACAGTGAAAAGAGCCCTTCATTCACTCTTGTTTGCTCAGAGAGCAGCTTCAAATGACACTTTATACCACCATTCAGGCTAGCTGGTAATTATTCCTCTGTAATACTGTCACAACCCTGTTTCGTGTGCTGCACAGCAGCGTTAAGCTAATATGTTGTGCTCATGATGGCAATGGGCGATTACTCCTACGCCAAGCCACCTACACAGCGAACTGTATAGAGGATTTAGCTTAAAGCTCAGAGGTTGCCAAGTCTTTTATGTAATCTTTCAAAATCCATACAGCTACCTCATTGCGACATTACAGAGAAGACATTATAATGGCAGTGCTTAAGGTAGTTTGGCTTGGATTACAGAGGGCAGACATTAACAGGTGAATGACTTTGTTTTTTTGTTTTTTGACAAACTTTTAATGTCAGAATTGTATCGGCTGTGAAGTGGCTGTTTGGAGTCAGGTCTTTGAACCTCAAATTGGTGCATTTATTGCTTTTTTTTTTTTTTATCAGCTAGACCTATTATATAGAATACAGAACATCATAAACAGTGATATTCAAATACTGCAGGTCTCTTATTGAATGCTTTAACCAAACAGCTCTGAAATATTCACTAAAGCAATATTCCAAAAGCATTATGGAGATAAAGCTAGCATGCATTGGCTCCTTTTAATATTAGTGCATTCCATGGAACTGATGTAAACACAATTGCTTCTGACATAAACATGTATAAAAAATGGCATATTAATCATTAAGTAAGGGATAATCCATGGCTAGGTGTGCGTTAAACAATTTTAAATGCACGACGTGGAGGCAAAGAACCAAGGGTCATTAAATCTACAGCTCTGCCTATTCAGACACAGAGAAAAAGTTGGTCAAAACTGTGAATTTAAATGCACAATCCATAAATAATAATATTCACAGAACGTAGAGGGGTTGGCACTCCAGAGAAAATTTATTATTTAAATTTTATTCATTGCCATTTCCACATAAATGTGGAAAACCGACGTTAAAAACGTGGCATTGACAGTAAAAGTAGCACTTACTCTATGATAAGGGGAAATCCATTCAAAACACTCTGGAACCTGCGGATTTTGATCTCTGACACATCGGTATGGTATCCAGCAAGGTTGCGCGATTGACTGAATTAAGAATGAAATCGCGATTTGTCCTTGCATGGTAGCTCTTCATCGCAAAATGCTGCACGCATTTTGTAAACAAACAGCGCTTCTCCTTCAGCGTTTGAGTCAGAGATGTGTGAGTGTTAGGAGCCTCTAGTGGCTACTTCAGCACATCACATACACAACACATTACAGTTTAAATAATCTTGCATCTCCTTGCCGGACAGTGAAAGATGCATTTAATATGTCCTGATTTCCTTCTCTCACCCTCCGTACAAAACAAGCTGAATTCCATCATATTAGCTATGCTAATGAAAGTGGTAGGAAATGTTTTCAGTTGCTATAGCTCACTGTGCTTGCTCTGTAATGTTATGTTGCGCATTAATATCGAACAGTGATTAAAACTGACCGGAACTACCTGTGCATTCAATGGTTTGAGCCGCACGCATTCCAGCCAATCAGAATCGAGTATTCAAACAGACCATGGTATAAAGGAGTCATATTGTATATATACTGTATATATACAGTATCAACGGCATAGATTTGGCGGGGGTTCCTGTATGAAGCATTTACATGTTTCCAATTAAAATATTCATGTTTCCATAGATCATGGTATAAATATTAGGGGGGTTGCACTTATGTGTTTTGATTATGGGGTGGGGGTGGGGGGATTCCCCCTTGGATCTATGCCCCTGTACAGTATATATATATATATATATATATATATATATATATATATATATATATATATATATATATATATAATATTTTAATTAACTAATTCTAGTTTTAATATTTTGACCCAAATATAGTTGTTCCTTTGTGATCCTTAGAATAATACGTAGAAAACCTCAGTGATGAATGGCTAACACTTACTTATGGGTTGCTGGTTTGCTGTAGGGACTAATATAGTTTTTGTTGCCGCATCCTTCAATAACAGCTTCTCTGAAAATCCTGTATTATGTTGTGAGTTTTTCACAAAAAGATCCACTTCGAAATGTGCCATATAAACTGTTAAGATCAGTCTGAAATGATAGAGGGAAATTTTTTTTCCTAATGTTGGGATAATTCAGATGGATGCGCAGAGTGGCAGGTGCTACACACAGCCAGGAATAGCACAATTTTATTTTAAAGAATCAAGGAAAATGCGATTTTTTTTTTTTTTTTTTTTTTTGTGACAAGACCCATATGAATCCCATGAAATTGATATTGTGTTTTTGAATCTACTTTTAAGCATTACGTGAAAAACGCAAGTGGCATTATCTTATTCCAGACCAGTGCTCCATTGAAAAGAGATTTCCATAAGGTCCATATATGCTATGTCCTTATGTCAAATATAGTTCCTTATGGTAGACCAAGCTGAAAATAGACAGCTGTGATGATTCAGTGTGTAAGCATATGCATAGGCAGAGCTCAGCTATTACACAAAGTGTGGGATTATTTCTCCCTCGGTCAGCATTGCGATGGAGTGGTGCGGGGGTCGATCTTGCCTTTTAAAAGATCACTCGGACACTACTCAGTCCCAGACCATTAAACACACACACACACATGCACAAACACAGACAAATTGCTGTGTGGCTGCGCTCTTGCCCATCTACGTGGTTTCGATCAGCGACTGGCCTATACAGACATAAAGCAATTTGACATAAATAATAGAAGATTGGTACAGCAAGGTGATGTGATAGTATAAACCTGTACAATCATGTATATGTATATGTGTGTATATATATATATATATACCGATCAGCCACAACATTAAAACCACCTGCCTAATATTGAGTAGGTCCCCCTCGTGCTGCCAAATCTGAGTTATCTGAGTAACCATATCAGTTTTTACCAGTTATCAGTTCGAACCAGTCTGGCCATTCTCTTTTGACCTCTCTCGTCAGGTATTTCCTTCCACAAAACTGACGCTTTCTGGATGTTTTTTTTTTTATGTTTTTTTTTGGCACCATTCGGACCATATTATATATATATATATATATATATATATATATATATATATATATATATATATATATATATATATACATACACACACACACACACACACACACACACACACACACATACACTGTATATAGAGAGCGAGATCTAACAAAAAAGTACAGAAATAGTAACAACAAAGTTAATATATATAATACCATGTATAACCATGTCCTAAAAATGCATAATTTATTTATTTATTTATTTATTTATTTTTTTTTTTGTGGACATGCACTATTTTATTCTTTGAAGTATTGGTGTACCATGTAAATACCATGATACATGAATATGGTAACATGGTGTATATCAAAGTACCATGATATTACCATCTGATACATCAATTTACCATGGTAATAGAGTTTTTTGGACATATATGACAGTTATACTATATTCTTTGAAGTACCCTCGAGTACCTATTATACATGAATATAATAATAATTAAGTATTAGTTATTGAAAAGTACCATGGTGTATAAGTAACACGATATTAACATCTGATACCATCACTTACATGGTACCATGTCAATACCTTAACCCAGAGTTGTGGTTTATATTAAGGTTAGTTTGTAGTATAGTTATAATGAGCTTTCAATAAAACAACAGCAGTCTATGGTATGTCATTATATACAGTAGATGGCTAGTTAAACTTGTGTGTGGGTGTGTGTCTGTGTGTGCACACTTTTACTGCTTGTCAGCCAGCGCGCACGTAGCTTTCAAGCTTGAATGGATGAATTAACAATTTTATGATCTAATAAACTAGAGTGTCTCATTTACAGTCATTAGCTAAACTAAGCTGTCTGAAAACTTTGGCAGTTTGTTAAACAAACTACTCTTTTCTCAAGCTACAGAAAGATCGCTAAAGAGCATTTCATAGACAATCTTTTCTCTTTCTCTTTATCTCACTGTCTTTCTTTGCTTCCTCACCCTCCCTTTCTCCCATGTTGTTCTGTAAAGTCGCAGCACAGATGCATAGCATTTGTGTAACATCACCGTGGACATCACACTTTCTCCTCACACCAGAATGTCATCTGGTTTCAGGAATGATAATAAATCATGGAGAGCCCAAAAAATAATAAAGAGGCCACTTATGCTGCGAGCTCCTCGCAGTTCTACTCTATTAATATTTATGGCCACCTTCGCCCGGCGTGGCTCTCTTCACTTCGCTCTCTTTTATTAATATCATCAGAACAATGTCAGCAGGCAGCTTTAAAGGGCCATTGAGATGAAATGGCCTAAGATGGATGCCCTCACTGTATATGCATGCCGCAGAACCCATCGACTGTTTGCATCTGTTTTAGCACTGTCAGCCAGTCGCAAAACACATTCGCCATAACGGCCCATCTCCAAACTGTGCTTTTAATGCCTACAGAGAAGTCACAGGGTCGTTAAATATATGTATTTTGGTGATGCTTTAGAGATAAAGCGAGCAGTTTGGTGGCTATAGATCGCTTTTATGATACAGGAAGAATATGGGTGAGAATTTAGTAAGTGTGACTTAATTCAAAGTGGTGTGCCAAGGAATGATGGAGACTGATGCATGATTACATTAGCGGGTTCGTATCATCGTAAAGGTATTTACACGATTGCTTTAGCGGGTTCATATCATCATAGAGGTTTCCACAATGTGGTAATTTTTAAAGGTTATTTGTAAATTGTTAGAGTGAAAAATACACAAAAAAACTCAGGCTGGTACCTGATTACTAATGCTGATAAATGACTGCTGTAGCCAGTTCACATAATCGTGAAGGTTTGCGCAATGTGACAAATTTTAAATATTATTCATAATAAAAAAACAAACAAACTAATGACTCCTGTTGATACCCGATTACATTAGCTAGCTCATATCATTGTAAAGGTTTGCAAATATAATTACTAGGGCTGTCAATTAAACGCAGTAATTCAGTGCGATTAATTATATAAAAAATAACATGTTAAAAAAATTTACGCAATTAATCATGTGCCCGGACCGTAATAAGGAATATTCCTTCCGTCTGGGCAATTCAAGCATGGAGTACCACCTGTTTTCTCCGGGGGACAGTAAGCGAAACTCTCTGTATAGGCAACACGCAGCTGATACAGAGAACAAACCACATTTACCGAGAGCAGACAACAAAAGATGAGAACACGTTCTTGTGTTCAAACACAGCTTGATGGAGCGCAAATCCCAAGGGGGGAATCTCAAGACGTGTTTTTCTAAGTTGCAAACTTCGTTTAACTTGACACAGCGACCTAAAAACGGTATGTTTATGAGGCGACGCAACCGAGACGCTCCAAAATCGTCTGTGTGACGCATGTGTACACTGATGCGTCCTTAGAGAAGATCTCGGGCTGACAGACAAATAACTGTAGGTCAATATAACTGATAGGCTTATGTTCAATAATATGGAAATAAACAATATATTGCATTCTATAAGCCACTTTTTGAATAGTCTTTTTTAATGCTTCACTTGTGTGCCAAAAGTATGTAATGCATTTTAATTACCTGTACTATAATTTTTTATAATATATATATATATATATATATATATATATATATATATATATATATATATATATATATATATATATAATTTATAATTATTTAATATATATTGAATTATTATTATTTGAGGGGCTTTCTCAGCAAATATTTATGCATGCAGTTAAGTGCGATTAATCGGAAAACCATGTAATTAATTCGATTAAAATTTTTGATTAATTGACAGCCTAATAATTACTTTACCTGGTTCATATGGTAAAGGTTTTTGCAAATGTAATGGTAGCTCGCTGGTACGTGATAGCTGTGCCATGTGTAAACCTCACTCTCCTGGGCTTAAGAGACGCACTAGCGACTGAGGCTAGTGGCCTTGACTTTTCTAGCCTTCTTGTTAGTGTGTCCGACTCCCATGCCAGGGATCGGCGGTTCGAATCCCGCTCGGGGCGGCTCGAGGAGGACCGGCGACACAAAGATGCAATGTGAAAAACACAAAAACATAACCTATTTAGTATATTAGTCAAATTTGTATCATAAAGGTTTGCATAGAGGCAAATTATAAATTACAAAGGTTATTTGTAAATCATTAGCATGAAAAATGCTGTTAGGCTTACCATTGTAAAGCCAAAGTGTCAAATTTATTTGTAAATCGTTAGCGTGAAAAATGTGCCAATAGCGTAGGCTGATACATGATTTCTTATTTGTATTGTCATAACATTTTGTGCGAAGTAGCAAATTTGGAAGGTTATTCGTAAATTGTTAGCATGAAAAATACGCTATTATTTTAGGCTGTGACTTGATTAATGTAGCGGGTTTGTATCATTATATAGGTTTACACAAAGTGGCAAATTTTGAATGTTATTTGTACATTACCATGAAAAACACACTGACTCATGAAAGATACATTTCAGGAGAACGATGAGAAGCAATGAGCACAGTTGGGAAGCAGACGGCCACAAAGTCCCTAATTGACAAGTTTAACTTTACTTGCATGTCATCACCGATATTACAGTTAATCAAATTGCCATTAACAGATACCATCTGGTCTTTATTATCTGCTCTGACTGCGAGTGCTATCCTAGCTTGCCGTGTGTCATCTCCTCTTGTCTTTAACTGCGAAGAATCTGTCCGCAGAGACATCACAATCAAGACGCGTTGATGACAAGGCCTCATTTTGGAGTACCAAATACGTGATTTGTTCGCCAAGTGCTCATGTTGTCTCTTGTCCTCCTCTTTCTTTCTGTCGCTGTTTGTCTTATAACAGAGGACAGTGTTACAATATGTCTGTGAAACACCCACTATATTCATCCATTTATTTTCCGTCCATACACACACTCCTACCCAAACAGGCACACACACATACTCATCATTCATTGTTCTTTTTCACATTCAGACTTTTTTTTTTTTTCACTTGAAGGGAAGCCAGTTGTGCAGTTTATACATTTTATTTATTGTTTAATGTTAATTTTGCACTGATTTAAAGGAATAGTTCAGCCAAAAATAAAAAGTTTTGTTGTTCTAAACCTGTATGCCGTTATTTCATACAGACATCAAAGATACACCAAATTTGACAGGATCCCCCCCCCCCCCATATAAAGTTTTACAAATATTTCTGGAAATTAACAAATATGAAGGTAATTTACAAAGCCTATATCTTGAGCCATACAATCTTAAGTAGCACAAATTCTTATTCAGTATAAAGCTATGAATTACTCTCTTTTCTAGATTAAATAAAACATTATGTGTTATCATTAGCACTTAAGACACTGGCTAGTTTCCCATACTTTATCATTAGCTGTCTCGTTTCTTTTTTTTTTTTTTTTTACAATAACAATTACTAATCAATATGTTTGTCCTTTTATTTTATTTTGTCCTTATCTTGCTGCTTCAGAAGAAATGCGTATTCCTACTCTTATTACCTGTAAGTAGCATTAAATCCAGAATATCTATAATATCAACCACCCCTGTTACATTTATATGCTTTCCTATTAACATTTTCAGTACGTTTAAATATTTTTAGACCGTACAATTTAAAACTTCATCTCACAAAACATCAGAAGAGAAGAGTCTGAGACTGAAAGAATTAAATAAATGAAAATCACATATGTTAAATGACAATTAATCTTATGCCTATACAGTAAGTCTCTCAACTTTGCCATGGTGAACAAAGCTTTTTGAAACTAAGACATTTTTTATTTGGAGTAAGCACTTTATTCAGTTTTACATTTTACAGTTTTAACATCACAATACTTCAATTTTTCAGGCAAACACAGTACATGTCAACTCACAATCTGTCCTGCTGTATGTACTGTATGCCTAAAACTTTTTTGTTGGATCAATATAGTAGCAATCCTGCAGTCATAAATTGTCCTCAACTGAAGGTAAATTGATGTTGCTCCACAATAACCTTATTATTATCATCGACTATTGCTAGTTTGCTTCAAGTCCCTTTGGATTGCAGACTCCACCACTACAATATTACTTTTCCATTACGCCTAAACTATGCACTGTTACCTCGACTGTTATTCCTGACTCAGCATTTTACACCGTGGGATTGTTTAATTTGCTCTCTGCGCGACAGAGCCTAGCTGCAGGATGTTTACCTCATGCGTTAAAGTATTTGAAAGCTCAGAATCACAGTCTGACTCGTATGTGCACTCTCACAGCTCTCTCTCCTTGCTCCTGAAATATAGATGAAAGTAAGAACACAGCCAGAGGAGCTCTTTCAAGAGTCTATCATGTGAGAGGGCATAGACAAACAGCTACAGGCTAAAGGGTGGGGGGGGGGGGGGTGGGGGGGGTGTTATGGTTAGGAGGCACTCCGCCCACTGGACTGATGGCGAAACAATCAACATTGCCCCGCCTAAATATACAGGTGCCCCACCAAAGTTGGCATCCTAGTACCGGCCCTGCTTTTAAGTATATTAAGACAGTCATGTGTGAGAGTGTGTGTATGTCTCTATACAACTTCCTCCATTTACTGTAACTTTTAGCTCAATCAAGTTAGATATCTTTATTAATGAACATTTGGTGAGTTTAATGCATGAATGGAGAGAAAGAGTGAGCACAGAATGTTTTTCCTGAAAAAAAATAAAATTAAAAAAATACAGATTTGCCTTATTTCCCTATCTCTCCATTATACTTCTGCTCTGTCTCTCTCTTGCTCTTTTACAATATGCCATTAACAAAGTTGGTGCTATAAAGACTGTTTATGATGTCCTAACCATAGAATCGCCTTAACTTTTAATGAAGTGCTGCTCTGACATTCATTAAATATGGATTATCTATAGTTTATTGCCACTTACAATATGTCCAGAATTTGGCATGCCAAATGAGAGCCATTATTCCTTGCATTCAGTGGGTTTTATTATTTGATGGCTGTGTATTATAAAATGGTCATTTGACCTTTAGGGTACATTGAGGAGAGAGCTGATTGGCTGGTGATTTAGACTGTTTTCTGCTGCCTTTATTGTACAATTATGGATGTTAGCTAACAAATCATGGATTTTTCCTGAGGTAATGAAAATTATCAGGGGCCTCATTTATAAAGACGTTCGTAGAATGATCTTAAATGTGAATGTATGACAATTTCTTACATGTTCCTACGAATGATTTATAAAATGTCTGTATGCGCAAAAAATGTTCCTAAATGCATCCCACTTCATAAATCACAACAAAATTGCTCAAAAAACATTCATACTCATGCTTGTCAGTTGACGTACGCATAAATACATTCTCACGTCAGTTTCTGCCTTTTTCCACACTTTTGATGTAGGATCAAGTCCATGAAATTTAGGATAAAATCTGAAAGTATGTGTGTTTTATAAATGAAGGTGTGTAGGCTTGTGTTTTTAGTGTTTTTGTCCTTACAATCAGTTTAGTTCCATGAAGTGATGAATTTCCGTGTGAAAAAGTCAAAAGGTAATGCAGGACTTTTTTACTTTTAGCTTCCTTTCTCTTGAATCATTTACACAGCTTTGATAACATTGACTTCATAGAATAACACTGATTAAAACACAGTTTACTGGACACAATCTCAACATTTTACAGCCATATTACATATAGAATCAGATATTTGTTGAAAATATTGAATCCAATTTTTGAAGCATCAAGCAAAAACATTAATTGAGATTAAACATATCAGGCAATAAAAAGAATGTCAACTTTTCAAAGCGCGTCTCGAGACACCTGTGTTCTGTTTAATGCATTGCACTTTGCTGTATTTTGTAATGCAAAAATGTGTTCACAAGAATGCATAAACAGCAAATAAACAGTGTTAATGGTATTCTCTGTTTGATACAAATTAGTTTGTTCATTCTACAGTATTTCTATAGTTACACTGATATGTGACTAGTTAATTGAAAAGAAGGCCCCTCGATTATTGGTCCTTTATTCTGAGGCCTCTGCTATGAATAATTTTTATCCTCTTTTGAACAGCTGCTAAAGACCCGTGTTACTGGATTTATTTATTTATTACCATGAACTTCAACATAGGTAAAATGGCCCCAATTTTAAAGGTTGACCTGAGGAAGCTAAAAACTTTAATAGTTTTCATAGATTCCTTTTCCAGATTCCCAGCAGAGAAAATAACACAACATGAAGTTATTTTCAGCTGGGCCCCTTCATAGAAGGGAGCACGTATTGAGGTCAAACTGTGCTCTGTTGAACCTAGAAAATCAAACGGACATTTTATTGGGATAACTCCAATCCACTGCTGACAATAATACCTTCCTTCAAGTTCTGTTCACTGAAATGCAGTGGGACTCGAGCTTATGAACAGCCAGACAAATCAACACATCAAAGACCAGCAAAACCTTGCTGAAGACCAGCATAAATGGTCACCAGCATTTGTTGTGATATCTGAACCACTGCCCATTGCAACAGCAACATAATGCCTCTTTTTAGAGGAATGCTCCTAAAGTTTTGAGTTTACACCATAGGCCGTATCTAGGACAGAGTGCATTGAATCCTGCTCAGTAGCCTTAAAGTGTCCATTGGCTTTGTTCTACATGGCAAGGTTATGAGTTTTCTCTCAATTGATTTCACTAGGTATGTGAAATTATTATTTTTTTTATTTATTTATTTTTATCTCTGGCATATATCACTGCAGAATATTATAAATCTCAGATCCCTATACTAAAAATATGACTTCCTGTCTTGTATGTGCCTAGTGTCTGTCTGTATTTCTCTTGTGTATCTTGTGTTAACGTCAATTTTACAGTGGTGTTTTGGCAATGCTTTGGTTCAGTGCTCTTAAGCTGCTGTTCATTTCCATTTCTAATTTAACACTAACAGTGGCATTGGTAGTTGTGATGTACCACAACCGATTTTATTTGTCCAAACCAAATACTGTAATCATGTAATTCATTCCCACCTTTAATTCTGTACTTGAAAAACTGTGAAGTGCACAGCAGTTTGCAGTAGCCCAAAGCATTTCCCAAACACTGAAACGTTTCCTCTTTACAATGTGTATAAACTTGTACTGTTGTGAATGGATTTAAAGGAAACTGGCTAAAAAACAGAAGGAGACAGCCAGCAGTAGTACGCAAAGAGAGATGGGACCCGTAGGCACAGCAGATAAAAGCACTGGGAAAGTCAGCACCCTACACAAGGACGACCCATTCTCCACCAGCAATCAGGACCTCAATGGATTCTGTAAGTTCAGCTGATAGTACACTGTAACCTTGTCATTTATCTGCGCTGTTTTCCATATAATCTCTGTTTATTTCAAATATGTGCAGAATTGTGTTGTCCTCTGGTAAGTATGTGTGTGAAAGAGGAAAGTTTTTAAATGACAAATAACAAACAAATAACAAACAAACAAATTGATGAATGAGCAAATTAATATATGAGTGAATGATTAAACAAATGGATGAACAAACAAATTAATGAACTGATGAATGAATGAATGTGTGAATTAATGGAAAACGAATGAATGAATGAACAAATGCTGTATGTATATATGAATGAATGAATAAACCAATAAAATAATAACTGATCAAAAAAATGAAGAATTGGAAAATTAATGAACTACAAGCATGAATGAGTGAGTGAGTGAGTGAGTACATGGATGGATGGATGGGTGGGTGGATGGATGGGTAGATGGATGGATGGATGAGTCACTGAGTGGATGGATGGATGGATGGATGGATAAATGGATGGGTGGATGGGTGGTTAGATGTATGAATAAAAGAATAAATTAAAGAATGTGCAAACATGACTGAACTAACAAAATAATAAATGAACAAACTAATATGAATACATTAATGAACGAACTAACGAAAGAATAAATTAATTTATAAATGAATATATGAGCGAACAAATGACTGAATAAAATAATGAATCACTATGAATAAACTAACAAAATAATGTATGAATGAACAAAGGAATATAAAAAGCAGTGAATGAACAAACAAACAAAGAATCCTCAGTTTCCCTCTGGGGATGAATAACGTAGTATCGTATCATAATGAATGAACAAACAAACTAATAAATGAAGCATTGATTGAACAAACATGAGTGAATGAACGAACAAACAAACAAAAATCTTTAATTATATAAAGTTAGCAAGCAACAGTCTCTGTTGTTTCAAGACATTTCTACACAGTTTCCCTTTGGAGAACTTCTTGCTCTTTCTGCTTGACCAGATGTGCCCAAACTTGTTCCTGCAAAAGGCCAAAAATCAAACTTGATTGAGGGCCATGTGCCGAAAGTAAATGTTGCACTATAACAAAAAAATGTCTGGTAACCTAATGACTCTGTCATTCTTTTATGTCAAATACTTTAATTTAAACAATTAATTCAATTTTAAAATGGCACGTTTCAATAATTACAAAGTTGCATGATCTCTACATTGCATAATGTGCAATGTTAATGAAACAAAATTTTTTTTTTTTTTTTTTTTTTTCTCATTCACATATTTCCAAATATTTTGGCTATTAAATTAACATAGCCTACAAAACTACTGCACCGACACAGAGTAGATGATATTGATCTCCATATTTGGAATGAGGAGCTTATATATATATATATATATATATATATATATATATATATATATATATATATATATATATATATATATAAACAACAACAACTTAGCACTTCATGCCAATTGAATAAAACAATGCAAAAATAAACATTTAACAATGAACATCAGAGATATGATTCATACACCAAAAGTGGTTAATGTTCTGTAAAATTATTATTGTATCATTAATAAAGTTTTATTTAACATCAAGGCAATTTAACACATCCAGATATTTATTTATTTATTTATTTTGTTAATATTATTATTTACTACATTGTAACATTTGGTATTTTTAGCACGGAAGCGAACTGATGCGGAGCGTGAGAAGCAGACAGAGTGCCCGTCTTTGCGCGTTTATGGCGCGAGCATCCGCCACTGACACTGCAACATCTGCACCACGGACGAAACGAAACAAATGATAATGATTGATATATTTGGAACTATATCCGATTGCAAGGGATTTTTTTTTTGTTGCCCATAACCCCCATTAATTTCCGACCCTGGATGGAACTAGTGATGGAAATGAGAGATGTAACAGGTGTTTAAATCTTTCTTCACCATGCAGCTGGTACATTACACAAAGCATTTTTGCTATTTCTGTCTTTCTTGCAAATGTGCTGCATTATGACTAATGAGGGAGCGTCAAGATATGAAAGGCATTCTCTGTCAAAGCTCTGTTAACAGCTTTGTTGATTATGAACAGGAACGATATAGTTTTATTGCGTCACTCACGGAGACGCTGTATAATGTCATTTGCATGTGGAATTAACAGGTTTAGAAAGGTTTATACATCTATAAAATATTAAGTTCAGTAACTACGCGACAAAGCGCATGCTCACACTAAGTTTAACAAGTGCTCAAAAGCTCTGATGACAGCTGCAAGAGAGAGAGAGAGAGAGAGGGAGAGACAGAGCTGATTTACTTGCTCAGCTTCTGGAATTACAGTTTGATACAAAAACAAGTTTATTGATTTGATTTTGATTCTGTATCTACTGGTTACTAATTAATAATACAGTTGCACTGTAAATTGAATAAAAATGTATGGGAATTTTCTGCATTATGAATGTGGAACTTGCAGGTATGATTAAAATTGTGCACAAAACCCGCAATCTCGTGCCGAATTTCAGGCCCTGCAAACTGTATTATATTAAAATATCAAAGTTTCCCTGGTTCCCCTCCTTTATGATTTCATTATAAAAAAAATAAATAAAAAAAACATTATTCTGCAATCTTCTAAATTAATGCAATGAAATTCTGCATCAATACAATTTTTTTTTTCTCCCAAAGTTTTCCCTCTTGTCATGTACAGCAAGGCGGGCCAAATCAAAGGTCAACACGGGCCAACTTTGGCCCACAGGCCCTGGTTTGGGCATCTCTGTGCTAGACACATAGGCCAAAGTACACAGGTCATATAGCAGCCACACTCTCCAGATACCACAATCTTCTGAAGCACTGCGGTGTGTTCGCTAATCTCTCAGTCTTTACTGCAGTCACGCAAACTAGTGGCTGCACAAGCCACTAGCATGCTGATGAGCGCAGAAATCCCTAAAAGGGGTCAAAGAGAGTCAACAATCTGTCGTTTTGCTCAACGTAACAATTTTCCATGATTTTCAATACAAACCATCCATCAAGAAAACCAACGGCCACTGTCTCACACCTGCCATTCAGAAATCCAAGCTCTGACCACCATTGAGAGCTGTTCTGTAACCACTGAATCATTCTACATATCAAGAGGCTTCACTATTGACGTTCTGGTTTAAGAGGCGCAGAGGAGAAGAATAGTGAGTGGCATTTGGACTTGCTGTTTTTTCATTATCTCGCTTTCATTCTCAGTTTTAAGTGGGGTCTGGCATGCTGTGAAGGGGCTGTAATTAGGACGGGCCTTTCTGAGTCGCTTTCTGCACAAAATGTCACTGTGGCCTTTGTGTACTAAATAATTTGAATGAGCCTAGAAAAGATGAGAGAAAGAGCAGCATACAGAGAAAGAGAGAGAGAGAGAAAGAGAGAGAGAGATGTAACATTATGCATAATAATCACATTTATTTCATTTAACATCAACACTGATTGACCAGTTGTTCTGCAAGCTTAGTTTTTCCCAGTCCTTTTGAATGAATGCCATTGGTCAGAGTGGATCTGCAAATGAAGATTATGTATGTGTTTATTTGGAATATTTCATGCATCACGTAATTGGAGGCTGTTATTGCATCTGTTGCTCATCTAATGGTCCAAGACTTGCAATAGTGGAAGCTTTTTATTATAGACATGAATCTCAGCTCTGGAAAACAATCAAGTGCTCAGCCCAGTTCATAATTGCTGTTTGTGAGTAGTTCTTTTAAAAAATAGTGTGAAATGCATTGTGAATCACAACTACTAACAGAGACTTTTAGCCAACACTTTATAAAGATTACCTAGCTTTTCTGTATTGTTGCTTGGCCACCACTTTTCTGCACGCGTAGTTTCTGAATTGGCCTTTATACCTCATATTGTAATTGTCTTTTTTTTCTAATTTATATCCAAGTCTTCCTATCATATGCTACACAGTTACAATCACTCCTGACTTTTATATCAGGAATTTTCTTTTTGATGAAAATTCAGCACAAGATGAAGATATAGAGATCATACACATGGCCTACACACTCAGCATTTCAGCTCTATTACCATTTAAATGAACACAGAGACACCTGCCTCTAACCTTCTACGGTTCCCTCATTCAGACGCTTTAGATCTCACCCCACTGGCCCTTGAGCTTTTGCTGCCAAAGCAGTTTTTGCTCCATCGAGAGCAGAGTTCATTATGTTCCAGTAGCATACACGTATAGAGATATAAAGTGATAGGTGATTAAAATGGAAAGTGAAAGGGATATGGGCTATAGCAGAGTAGGGTAAAGGAGGTTTACCAGAGTGTGTGATGCCCTTTGAGTAAGTTTTGAGAAAGGATTGCCTTGTTTTCTTGGTTACTCACATGGGTTTCATTTTGTTTACAATTAGTACATTAGTAGTGCATTAGACTATAGTGTCACAAACTCTGAACATCTGTCTGTGAGTGTATGTGTGTTTATTGCAAGTCCACATACAGTATAATACAGTGGTGGGCAGTGCATTATAAGTCTAGGCCTTCAGTGTGATTCATGCCATTAAGAAAACACAGTTTCACAATGAATAAGACACCCTATGCCTTTGGGCATCATACATTATGTCGCAGCTAACTAATAATACCAATTGACATTTTAAAAACATGTCCACACACGAAAGCCAGAACTTGAAATGACACTTAACTTTTGTCTCCCGAACAGACATTCAAAAATCATAATTTTTCATATGAATCTACCAAGGAGGTCTATAATACCTGGAAAAATCTATCTAATAATATTTGCGATTTAAATGTTGCTTGCAATGAATTTCATTTCGTCAGGGAACACGGTTATGCTGCGTTCCATTCAAGTTGGATGTTGGATATTCCTACTTGATATCTCCGACCATAAATGTATTCTATTCCCTGATATTCGGAAGATGACGATTAAGGAAACAAAACTGCAATGCTTCCGTTATCTTAGCAGGGGTTTGACTCTCATTAGAGATGTCTCCTAGCAACCCAACTGTTAAATAATGTTGCAGCACTAGCATTTGTGCTTTAGGTGTATGATTATCAAAAGAGATTATAAAGTTTTATACACCTGTTTCTGCTGGCATTTGTTAAACAAGCTTCAATATCCTGTAATGTGGAAACTAACTCAATTATCGATATTTCTTAATAAAGTGAATGTTTATCACTTACTTTGTATATCTCATTGAGTGTCGACATGTTTGTGTGACATCATGCCCCTGCATCTCGGCGAAATCGGAGTTGAGAATTTCTGCACAAGCCTACAAGTTGTAATTCTGACTTCAAGATGCATTCCATTGCACTTTTCCTAGTAGGAAGTTGTAAAATCTGACTTTCCGAGTTGAATGGAATGCAGCACTTCTTTTCAAAACTTGATCCGACACTGAATACTCAAGCAGCCAAATTTATACTTAGAAAACTCCTGTTCCCTATCTGTCACTCACTCGACATTGTGTCAACGTAGTGACACTAGGGGTCACTCTTGGGAGCCCCAAACACCTCTGATCTTTTTTATAAAAGGCCAATGAGAATTGGCGAGTGGAATTTGCATGCCACTCCCCCGGACATACGGGTATAAAAGGAGCTGGTATGCAACCACTCATTCAGATTTTCTCTTCGGAGCCGAGCGGTTCTATTCATTGAGCTGAATTCATCCGCCGAGTTCATTCACCTCTCTCTGCTGGATCTTACGGCGCATTTCAGCGGCTTCTCCCCCTCTGCATCTGTGGTTTGCAGAGAACACCCCTGGGCGCTTCAGCAGAACATTTAAAAGAGTATATTCTAAAATAGTATATTTTCTTTCTGAAAGAACGGCACACACGGATCGTCTTTTTAAAGACGAGTCTTTTTAAAGATGCCTTTCCATTTGTGTGTTATTCCTGGTTGCGGTCGTTATCTCTCTGCTTCCGACGGCACGATCGCTGTCTTACGTGACTGGGCACCGCCCACGTGGAGACATCGTTTGTGGATGGATCATGTCCTCATTGCGAGAACATGACCATGGCAACATTGCGGTCGCGGCTTGCATTCGTAAGAAAGCAAGCCACCCCAGCGGCTCCCCACCTCGGTCCTTCAACCTACAGGTATGAGGCTGTGCCGGTTATCACTGGTGGCAATTTGTGGACCTCAATGGGACCACCTCCACCAGGTATCCCCCCACGGACCTCCCAGTCCCCAGCACGCTCGCTTGCCCCAGTCGTGTGCTCAGACGAGACCGCCGGCTCATCTCAGGGCAAGTTCGATCCCTCGTTCAGAGCCCGGGAAGAGGATGAGTGATCGAGCACAGCATCGGAGAGCGGGCTCGTCCAGTCAGACGCAGAGGCTTTGACTGGGCTTCCTCCTTCGGGAATGGTCGCCCATTCCCAGGCTGACACGGAAATGACGGACATGCTTTCCCGGGCGGCTCGATGATTGGTTCCTGGGCTCCCATTCCTTTCTTCCCGGAAGTGCATGAGGAGCTGACAAGATCATGGGAGGCACCTTTTACTGGTCCTGATCTTTCAGCTCCCTCGCTCTCGCTACCCTCGATGGCGGAGCGGCCAGGGGGTACTCGGTGATCCCCCAGGTGGATAAGGCGATCACGGTGCACTTATGACCGCAGAGCACCGCTACCGGGCGCGGGCGCCCGAAACTCCCGTCCAGGGCCTGTAGGGTTATGTCGTCCCTGACGGCTAAGACCTACAGTGCTACTGGGCAAGCCGCCTCCACCCTGCACGACATGGCTCTCCTGCAAGTACACCAAGCCAAGGCTTTAAAAGAACTGCACGAGGGTAGTTCTGACCTGGGATTGATGCAGGAACTGGGCTTGGCGACCGACCTCACTCTTTGGGTGACGAAGGTCACGGCACGGTCTCTCGGGCAGACGATGTCCACCCTCGTGGTCCAGGAGCGCCACCTTTGGCTCAACTTGGTTGAGATGCGAGAGGCTGACAAGGCATGGTTCCTTGATGCCCCCATCTCCCAGTATGGCCTATTCTGCGACACCGTCGAGGACTTTGCCCAGCAGTTCTCGGCAGTGAAGCAGCAGATCATGGAGGTCATACGTCACATCCTGCCCCGGTGCGGCGCAAGACCCCGCACCCCGTCTGCTCATCGCCAAGGGCGTCCTCCTGCTGCAATGACATCGGCTCCACCGCAGCCCGCTCCCATGGCCCGGCACCGGCGTAGAGCCCAGCGCAGGAAGCAGATGCCACCTGTCTCACGGCCAGCTGCTAAGAACCCACTTCGAAGCGCCCCTGAGACGGGCGACCCAGGGGCAAGGAGACCTGCTACACTGGAGCTGGTAAGCAGACCACTCCATCCCCTGGTGGAGGGCCGGGAGGAGAATCTTTTGTTTTGTTTTCATTTAATTGCGCCACATGCCCAAGAGGCTGCGGTACCCAAAAGTTCAGCAAAAGAGCAGTTTCCTTGTTCCCTGGGTCACATGTCCGGTGTGCACGGCCGTCATCATGACCACCGTCCACCGTCTCATCTTTTCAGGTATGGCGCTCCAGCGACAGTGCCCCTGCCCCTGTGCGCCCAGCTGTGGCACAAACACGCCCACATGAGGTTGGATCCGGTGGACTACGGGGACGAGACTCCTCCTCTCCCCCTTCAACCAATCTTATGGTGGGTGGCAGGAGCCAGGTAAGTGCTTCGATGTCCCTGGACTCAGCATGGCCACGGGGTTCGGATCCCCTCGATGTGGCACCTCGATCTCCGCCCCGCTGCGAGGCCCCACCCGCCGGTACGTCTGACTTAATCATTTCCTTGGTCCCCCTCGCCCAGAGTTTGGGCACGTGGCTCGCACTTTCCAACCCGTCGCGATGGCTGGTCTGGACCGTCCGACTCAGCTACACAATTCAGTTTGCCAGGGGCCCGCCCAGGTTCAGTGGCGTCCGCTTCACCTCGGTGAAGGGCGAGAATGCTGCTACCTTGCGTGCGGAGATCGCTACCCTTCTACGCAAGGGCGCGATAGAGCCTGTCCCTCCAGCCGAGATGAAGAAAGGGTTCTACAGCCCTTACTTCATCGTACCAAAGAAGGCGGTGGGTTGCGATCAATCCTGGACCTGCGAGTACTGAACCGGGCTTTGCACAGACTCTTGTTCAAGATGATGACGCAAAAGCGCATCCTAGCAAGCGTCCGGCATCAAGATTGGTTCGCGCGGTAGACCTGAAGGATGCGTACTTCCACTTCTCGGTCTTACCTTGACACAGACCCTTCCTGCGGTTTCCCCTCGCGTCTTCATGAAGGTCGCAGAGGCAGCCCTTGCCCCGCTATGGGAAGTGGGCATCCGCATCCTCAACTTTCTCTACGACTGGCTGATCCTAGCTCACTCTCGAGAGTTACTGTGCACACACAGGGACCGCGTGCTTCGGCACCTCAGCTGACTGGGGCTTCAGGTCAACTGGGAAAAGAGCAATCTCTCTCCAGTTCAGAGCATCTCTTTTCTCTGTTTGGAGTTGGACTCAGTCTCGATGACAGCGTGCCTCACAAATGAGCGTGCACAGTCGGTGCTGAACTGTCTGAAGGCATTCAGACAGAGAGCAGCAGTTCCACTGAAACACTTTCAGAGGCTCCTGGGAAATATGGCATCCTCAGCGGCGGCCACACTGCTCTGGTAGATGCATATGAGACCGCTTCAGCACTGGCTTCACACTCGAGTCCCGAGATAAGCATGGCACCATGGGACACATCGCGTGACCATCACGCCGGTCTGTAGCCACCTCTTCAGCCCTTGGGCCGACCTGGCATTTCTACGGGCAGGGGTTCCCCTAGAGCAGGTCTCCAGGCGTGTCGTGGTTACAACAGATGCCTCCAAGACGGGCTGGTGCACTGCATGCAACGGGCACACAGCCGCCAGCTCCTGGACTGGCCTGCGGCTGCATTGGCACATCAACTGCCTAGAGTTGTTGGCAGTACTGCTCACTCTGCGGAGATTTCGGCCGTTGATCCAGGGCAAGCACGTGTTGGTCCGGACGGACAACACAGGGACAGTAGCATACATCAACCGCCAAGGCAGTCTCCGCTCCCATTGCATGTCACAACTCGCCCGCCATCTCCTCCTCTGGAGTCAGCAGCGCCTCAGGTCGCTATGAGCCACTCACATCCCGGGCGACCTCAACACCGCAGTGGACGCGCTGTCACATCAGGTTACCCTCAGGGGAGAGTGGAGACTCCACCTTCAGGTGGTCCAGCTGATTTGGAGTCCATTCAGTCGAGCACAGGTAGACCTGTTTGTTTCCCGAGAATCCTCCCACTGCTCGCTTTGGTACGCTCTGACCGAGGCACCTCTCAGTATAGACGTGTTGGCACACAGCTGGCCCCCTGGACTACACAAGTATGCGTTTCCCCCAGTGAGCCTACTTGCACAGACCCTGTGCAAGGTCAGGGAGGACGGGGAGCAAGTCATCCTAGTAGCACCCTACTGGCCCACCCAGACATGATTCTCGGATCTCACACTCCTCACAACAGTTACGGAAGTTACGAAAGTAACCATGATGTTGTTGCTATAACAATGCAAAAAGCACTTACCGATTTGCTTGAAGTGAAAATCAGTCCTCCTCTCCTGATTAATAAATTAAGCAATCACACGGTCATGCAGAACATGTTTTTAAATTCATAAGGATCTTTTTCTCAATGGCGATAGTGGCAGTAATGACAATCGACTCGTCAGCAAGATCTCGTGCTCTTCACTTTAGAATTACATCACTTAAAGTGTGATTGCGTCACTCAAGGCCAGCTAGAATGCCTCAACCGGGACATATCCTAAAGATCACACCCACCAAGAACAAATAAATCAATCTGATTGGCTGATGAATCTGACAATCTGACTTTAGTTGCCCATTCATTTGCACTGTTGAGGGATTCTGTGAAAATTCTCGAAAATGACAATCGGACAAGTAGGCCTGTTTATCAGCAAAATATGGTCAAACATAGGATTGGCCGATATCATTAAATATTCCGCTCAGCTATGTGTAATTGCTGTATGTTCAAAATTGTTAATTGCAGTTTTGATGCTCCTGTTTAACTTGTACAGACCATACACCAGTGATTTGTTTATTCTGTACGGATGAATATTCTGTGTATGAGTTTATTGTCTAATGGCTTTCCTCTCTCTCCTTTACAGCCTCCTCGTCTCCATGCTCCTTCTCTATTCAGGGTAAAGCCCTCCAGAGTAAAACCCTCCTCAACTCTTACTACTCAGGTATGCTACTTTCTATATATTCAATTGATTAGCATATCAGGGCTCTTCATCTACTTTCTTGTGGGGGCCAGATTATCCAGATGAAAACTTGGCAGAGGTCAAAAGAAATTTCAGTATTCATTTTAGCTAGCACTTTCATTTCAAGTAACATGTTACTTAAAAAACACCTTTAATATTGTGCATTTATTCATATTAAAATAGTCACAGGTCTGGCCATAAATTCCTTCATAAGATCTGGCTGAAAAACAAACATGACTTATACTCTTAACTAACAAATAAGTTTTGATCAACTTTAAAACAAACAAACAAACTAACAAACAAACAAAAAATATAATAAACATAATAATCATTTTAACATTTTAGGACTGTTGTTTACAAATTATGAAAACTGAGGAGAAACATTTAGATCTGCTAAGCCCTCTTACAATATCAACTTACATATGAAAACAAAGGACATATAAAAATGTAATGTTTACTTAAGAATGTGTTTAAATTCAATTTTCTTTTTGAAAAAAAAAAAAAAGAGATAAAATGTATATTCTTCCATTTTCTCTATAAAGTATCATCCTATTCAGTGAGGAAAAATGTAGTCCTGCAAATATTGTGAATTTACACACAATAGCCAGTGCAGGAGCCAGATATTTGTGCAGATTAGCACTGGGAAAAGAAAAACAAACTGAGTTGATGCTGTTCTTATTGAGAGGGCTGACTCACAGATGTATGTTGAACCAATTAAAAATCAGGTCATTTGCAGGTTCAGTTTCACATTATCACTTTTTTATGAGCCCTACAGACCCTGAACAGATGAGACATGCCCATTTGATGCTTCAAAAATAGTGAATAAAAGCAAACATTTCAGCATATTTTCGTTGAACGTTCGGTTTCCATAATCTATTTCTCTTTTGTTGCTTAAGATGTGCATATACTGTATGCTGACAACATTTTTGTTACAACTGTGGTGATATTTTTTTTTTACACAACTAAGCAATTTATATAAATACATTTGATTGAAAAAGATGCTATCAAATGCTCACCTAAATCGTGTGACCATTTAGAGCAAAGCAGTGTAACTAAACTGTCGCCAGAAAAGCTTAAACATGCACTCCGGTCCGCACAGCTGATGGCAACTGAATGCTTTTGCATGCGCCATTGAGCGTTGTTAAACTCACTGCTGATTGCTGAGGCTCATACTTACGAACGCAGTTTTGCACAGAGAGCGCTCTGGTATTTCAAATGTCGAGGCAATTTTATCAAAAATCAGTCAGAGGGCCAGACAAAGATGACTGGCATGCCAGATTTGGCCCGCAAGCTGCCAGTTGACTAGCCCTGACCAAGTGGTTTAATATCTGGACAGATAATCAAGTTTGTAGGTTTACACCCTAGAAGAGGCAGTTTGTCACTTGGCCCACACTGAAAAGTTGCTTTGGATTAAAGTGTTTAATAAATGACTGTTTGCTTGAACATTCAACAACAGCCATTTGCCCATTCCAAAACATTTCAGAGCTCATTTGTGTCAAATTTGTCAAAACAAATTATTCATTAGTTTGTTCTGTCTGTTTTTAATTGCAGTTTCTAAGGAACCAGTCCCTGCCACAGCATCCATAGGTATGGAAAATGTGCTTTTCTAATTATATAAATCACACAGTTTCAGTTCTAAAGATGTGAAATAAGCCTAGTCTTATGCTAAACTGTTTTATTCATTATCCTTGTTCTAAATGTAGGCAAACAATTTCCAGTAGATTAAGCTAGTATTAGATTAAATTAATATTCCCTTGGGAACCACTCTTAACTATGCAATTTCATGCAAAACTTGTGTTTCTCTAAAACATCTCTTAGTCATAAAGTATGGGTTTAGATGATGAAAGATCATAACATTGAACTTTGAAATCAAAACCAGGCGTTCACTCCCATCTGATCAAACTAATTGCAGCTTGTAATTTTGCAGCAGCTGAATGTGATTTAAGTATTGGAGTTGGCGGCATCCTCACACTGAAGCGTCCATCCCATGCTGAGTGAGATTAGAGGAATGAAAGCCCTTTGTCAGTTCAGACAAAGTCTATGTTTATATCCAAATGTGTGCAAAGTGATTTGAATTAGATTACTGCTTGTTAGCTGTCTGAATACTAATTTACAGATTTGGCTGATGGGTGTGTGTGACAGAGTTTTGAAAACTCCTACACACACTCTCTTATGTCCTTTCAAAGGCAGATTGACAATACACGGCCAACTCCAAAACTGATCATAAAGACAAAAAGTGTGATTTTGGTGTTTACCCAATGTTTTCCTTCCTTCCTTCCTTCCTTCCCTTACTTCTTTCTCTCTCTCTCTCTCTTTTACCCTTTCTTTTTTCCATGTCATTGTAGAATCAGGGCCACCTATGTCAAACCCCATGGTCCCTTAATCTTAGAGTAAAATTGACCAATGTAATTATTAAAAATGGAATTTCCACTGCCCAAGGGTTTGCAATTATCTTTATTTCCCATCATTACTTACATCTATTCATCTCAGTACTTGAAATTCACTTTAAGTTTTGAGAAATACTTGAGAAGTGTCAGTTTAGTAAATTGTAAAAATCAAACATTGTTCTGATGTCCTGAATTCATTGCTACAAACTAAACTGGCATCAAAATTACAAGTAAATAACTATTTGTTGCAAATTTTTGTATATGGGGATCTGTTAGAAGGCAAGAGCAGACCCATTTTAGTACCTACAGTAAATTACATTTTCAGAATTGCTGACACTTTCAAGTTTTTGCCTGTCTCGCAAAAAGCTTCTTCCGTTACCCATTCTTCAGGACATATTGAAAGCCTTCTTTAAAAGCAGATTTTGAAAAAGGATTTCTGATAGATATCTTGGTGGGTTTGGGGTTTACAGTCAGTCCAAAAGCTCATTTCAAAGGTTCACTTTAAAAAGGCTGAGATTCAGAGTCTCTAAACATGCACCTTTGATCCAGACACCTCCTAGTAGAGGTTTGAAAACTCTCGTTTAAAGCTACACTCTGCAGCAAAGACCGCAACTCCCCCATACACATATACACTCAACTGCAATCAGCCACTAAGAGCAACCATATTTACAGAGGTTATGAAGGTGAAGACAGCTTGCTTAGTGCTTGAGGAAGAAAAAAGCAAGATAGAGAAAAAAAAGAGCACACAGACAGGGTATTGAAGCGAGAGAGAGAGCAAAGGCGAAAAAACCCCGGCATCAAGCTCTAGCCGACTCAGCGCAAGTTGGCGGCATTTATTGATTGGAGCAGTAAATTTTGTACTGTAAGATGTTTGTAAACTGGAGGTGGTACATGCCATAATCATCTACACTCACATTCTTACTCGATATATTCATTCCAACTTGAGATGCTCACTGCCTGACCTAGAGAAGCCAAGGGACAAGCAACAAATAAAAGTAGAAAATCATGAGTGAAGGACAGATTCACTCTGTTCCAAAACCTAGGAAGTTTCCTTGCTAGACAGCATGTTTAGACATCATAGGCACTCCCGATGCAGATGCTGTTTTGAATTAGCATAATTATGCTGCCTCCTAAGATACCTCGTTTTTGGCAAATAATAAGGCTGCATCAAATGTATCATTGAGGAGAATGCATTGCGTGGTGCTCAGTGAAAAAATAAATCAGAGGGCAAAAATACAATAAAATAAATCAAAAGCAAAGAGAAATTATGAAAAGTAATAATAAAAATAACTGAATGGAATTGAAAACTGACTATTTTAGTAAACATACACTACTGGTCAAAAGTTTTGAAACACACTCATTCTTTATTATATATATTTTTTTCTTCACATTTTAGAATAATAATAAAGTCATCAAAACTATGGAATAACATAAATGGAACTATGGGAATTATGTTGTGACTAAACAAAATCCAAAATAAATCAAAACTGTGTTATATTTTAGCATCTTCAAAGTAGTCACCCTTTGCCTAGAATTTGCAGACATGTACTCTTGACATTTTCTCAACCAACTTCTTGAGGTATCACCCTGGGATGCTTTTTAAACAGTATTGAAGGAGTTCTCATCTATGCTGGGCACTTATTGGCTGCTTTTCTTTATTATTTGGTCCAAGTCATCAATTTCAAAAACTTTTTTTTATTTTTTTTTATTTTTATTAAATTTTAGTTTTATAATGAAATAAATTAATATGGTGGCACAATTATATTTTTGTCTACATTTGTCTAATTTCAAACATTTAAGCATTCGCCTTCAGATCAAAAGATTTTTAAGATCATGAGAAACATTTCAGTCAAGTGTTTCAAATCATTTGACTGGTAGTGTATGTGTGTGCTTTTTATTTGTATTCTTATTAGAGTATCCTGTCGTTAGCTTAGCAACATGCTATCACAAAACTCAAATCAATTATGAGCCGAGTCTCCCGCACGCTTCACATAAGGAGCGTGTTTATATGACTCACATTTTTGCTGTCTATGTAGAACATTCCAAATCAGTCACTTTTGAGGTCCAAAACATTCATGATCAATTTACGATAGAGAAAATTAAGCCCTACCCTACAGTTTTTTGTGTAAAATTTTCAGTATCACCTGGAAATATGTCACATTACGGAAGTAAAATGGGTTGTGATTGGAGGTAGACGATACATCGGTTTTACTGATTTATCAGTGCTGATAGTTGCTTTTTACTTGTATAAAAAGCATAAAGTTTATGAAAAGGCTAAGGTTGGTGTTATCAACAAAATAAAGTCTGAATGGAATTTTGCAAGCACTATAAAAAGGAGTGATTATGTAAAGAAGAATCAGAAAGACAAAGTAGTGGATGGTAAGCCAATGGAATAGAGGGAAGATAGTGCGTGAGAAATACAGCCACCTATACACTTGGAATCTGCCATTCAAATGAGGAGGCACGCCTTTTCATTCTGTTTTACAGACACTATTTCTCGCTTTGAGCCGGGGCGTTATATTTGTGATCTGGAGGTGTACCCTGCTGGAACGATGTTGCTGCTATTACGAGGTTGAAAAAAACCGGTGCCCCCCTAATCATTTATAAACCTGCCTATTATGTGGGGCTTCCAGTTCATTTATAGGCTAGCGATCACAATGCCGGGTGCCATGGTAATCGCATACAGAGACAGAGAGAACTGCTGGCTGTTGTTTAATATAATTTTCCCGGTAATCCATGCAGAGATGATAATCGTCAACACACCGTCCGACGTGTGCACTGATGAATAGTCCAGCTGTGAACATGTATTTTCACAGGGATGCAGTGAGAACATTGTGTTAGGAAGAGAGGATAAAGGTAGAGAAATGGTGAATGTGCAATGTATTAGAGTCAGATAAAGAGTGAAAGATTTAGATGTTGTAGAGGAATCTAGATATCTGTAGGATCAATGGAAACATAAACAGAATGGAGGACAGAGATTGGAACAGCAAGAGAGAAAACGAGGGGTTCTATTTCAAGGTGAGATGATAGGCTGAGAGGTTGGAAATGTATAACCCACTAAGGGACGGGCTTGATTTAGCTGGTTAGCTATAAGACTCCTAGCGAATCCATGATAAATCTCTGAGAATGACATTCAGTGTAATGACATTGCTCAGAGGTTGCTATTTCTTAGCTTAGGAGTCTTAATGGAGTACTCAGTTGCATTTTGTTTTATTGTCTACTTTTTCTCAGTTTTCTTACATGTTTCTTCTAAAAGTACTCATGAGAAATACAATTTGACAAATATGTCAGTTGTTGATGTAGTAAAAACATAGAGCTATAAGTGTAATGTATATAGTGTAGATAATCAATTCTCAAAAGAATTTGAAAAGAAATGTTTGAGTTCATTTTGAGACATTGTTAAGATCTCTTCTGAAACTCTACTGGAAAGGCATATGAGATTACTGAGATCTTTTTTTTTTTTTTTCTCAAGAGAGAAGTTTGAGAAACACGATTTTGATGCGAACGCTCAGCGTCTGCGTACAGTTGAATGCGAGCCTGTCAGAGTATATACCATTTAACTGCATTAACTCCATTTGCTCTATATGACAGGAAATATGGTGCACAGATCAACACAGTGCAGTAGAATCTCTGTAATATCAGAAATAATATGGTTTTGCCAGGTATACAATACTGTAAGCTGTAAATACACGTGTTTAGTTTGCAGAGTGCATACCAAAGAAACCTGCAAACACCATATCCAGAACAGGCTGTATATCTTTTCACGTTTCCGAATTTATTACAGCACACATTGGTGTAGATTATAGCAATATACTGAAGGCAGTAGATTTTTATGAATGCATAGCAGGTTACTGGGTTATATTCAGCCCGTAGTTTCCCATGTGAAACAATGAAAGAATGTAATAAGCTGGACATTACAAGTCATATATATCTGCCTTCTTTGCCAATAATAGATTTCCATTCCATAGATGTATTTTCATTAATAATCAGTACTATGAATCCTATCTGACTATTGTTGTTTCATGCACACATACAACATCTATACTGGTTCTGCCTCCAATAGTTGAAGGGGCAATAGGAGTGTTTGGGAAACTCCATTGTTTTTGAAAATGGAAATTGGAATTACTGTTTTGGAAAAATCAATTGGTGCCAGTAGTGCAGCAGAAATTACACGCTTTGCCTGACACATAAGGACATATAACACTCCATGTGAGTTTTCAGAGATGTTCTCCATTATCCTAAAGTGTATGTATAAGATTAAATGTGTCCCATGGGATCGCACAGCAGACTCTGCTAATGTTTCTGCATGTCTCATTTATGAACTGCAATGTTTATTTATCAACTTATAACTGTCTCATAACTCATCAGCCCACAGTGCAATATATCCAAAGCCACAAAACCTAAAAGTTAGTTTGAATATACAGAATATGCATTAGCATGACCTTAAGCACTTTTGCAATAATCTGCATATATAGCATGCCATATTTGATGTCGCCTACAATGTACATTTGACCTTTATTTCTAGGGTAGCAGGAGTAGTTCGATATTTCACAGGGTGAGACGTGGCAGACGTTTCTCTCCAGTCGTTTTAAAAATATAATACACCCACAGGGCCGCCACTTTGAGATTCGCCCCATGCGGCTGAGACGAAAACACATGAATAATTAATTAAGAAAGAACTGATAGCCATAGAGGGAAGGAGAACGCAGAGGGAGGGGCCGTAAATTGAGAGACCTTACTTCTCTCTCTCACCCGCTCTCAAACTTTTACTTTTTGTTTGCTGGCTATTAAACCATAAGCACATAATTTGAATTGACTTAAAAATGAATTTACTTAGTCCAATATAAGAAAATGACCTGAAATATAGTAAATATGTAAATGTTATGTATGTTTGAATAACATTTTTAAATTCTCTGAAGAAAAGGTGAGTGGCACTTGCCCATGCGAAACTCACCACCACAATTCTAATCTGTTGCTAAATAGTTACTGAGGTGTTCTGTGTGGTTGCTAGGTAGTTGCTAGAGTGTTCTGGGTGGTGGCTTCTTCAGATAAAAATGTATAGCTTTGAACTCTTTGAAAAAATAAATAAATAAATAAATTGTAAACTACATTTATAATCGAGAGAAATATTGACTTTAAATATATTTCACTTAAAACTGACAAGTATTGATAAAGAAAAAATGGTGCCATATGCTGTGTACATTTTATGTCTATCAGTATCACAAATGTCACAATGTTAGCTTAGCAACATGCTAACTTAAAAGTTTATGAAATCAATCGTGAGTAGTGTGTCTCGCTTGCTTCACTTGAATAGCACTATATGTTTTGTTGCGCATGTCGGAGCAGAATTACTGTCTAAGTAATTCATTACAAATTTGTAGCTTCAGTTAGAACATTTTTAGTTTAAAATGTTGATGATTAAAAACGGTTTGATTTTGCTTCGTTTACACCTCTCCGAGTACAGAGATTTTCCAAAATGTTCTTTTGTTCTGCATACTTTGGAAAATGATGACATTAGTAAACAGAATTCTCAACCAAAAACATATTAGTGTTGACCTGGCCTCAGAAGGCAGCTGCATATGCAGACAGACAGTAGACAACAAGGCAGCTGACTAGGCAAAAAAATAAATAAATAAAATAAAAAAAAGCATCAAAATGCACCAATCAGTCAGATCCAATTTACATTTTAGGAGCTGAAACCAAATTCATTCTGAGCATTCTCAGCAGCTATTGACTAGTGATGTTTTGTAGCTGCTCTTGCTGTGAAATTGACATAGTTGTTTTCTTCATTTTGTCTCCGCTAATACTTTCCACATTTTCCTTGTGGCACTAGAAACGCTACAGTGCTAACACATCATGCAAAATTATTCGCATTTCACAGTGGTGAAAGCGGAGATTTTTGGCATGGATGATACATTATTTAGCCCCAGAATTATTTTAAGTGTTATGAATTTTGAAGGTGATTAATATGCAAATAGCCACATTAATAATTTGTCAAGTTATATTCCACCCCTCTCAGCATCTGAAAGATGCTTTGGGTGTTTAAAGGAAGCCATATGAAAAAATTCCTCATCATGTGCACCCTTCCTCTAGTTAATGAACTCATTAACATCAATATATTTCTTCAGTTCTTCCAATCTTATTCTAATAAAAGGGTTGCAAGGACGGACTGTCTTAGTCCGAGTATATTGTCATGCATAAGTGTCCATGCTGAAGTCTGCAGTATACTGAGCCTTGATTTAATGAAGCTGAGATAGCATACAGTTGCCCAGGTCTTAACCGAGCTTTGGTTGAGAGGTATTAGAGCAGAATAAACAAAGCTGCATTTTTTTGAGGGCAACATCACATCCAGTACCTATTCCAAATATTTGTTTTTCTGTTTTCTTTACATCTTTTTTCCAAGTACCCAAAAAATTTTATGAACATCTCTATATTGTTACCTTCTCCAGATTATGACCCATTTCGTTTTACAGTAGTAGCTACGTAGTTTGATTGGCCAGGTTGAATTAAAGACTCAAAATCAAAATATTTGTTTTTGAATGGAGTTTTGTGGCTTTTAGTCCATGTTAGCTTTTTAAAATGTTTAAAATTGGCAGTCTTTCTCTTCTGGGAATATGGACTAAAGAAATTGATGATTCACAACTTGTCCACAGAGGTATATACAAATTATTGTCCAATAAAATGCTCTCTAGAATGAGCATGTCTCTCCCCCTTAAAGTACTGCAACAGACTAGCAATAGCAAATATCAAGTCATGGTTTTGCAGGGCTGTGATGTAAACTAAGGGATAATCATATTTTAAATTATAGGACACATTGATAAATGCCTTTGAAAAAACGTCCCCTTACAGCTGGAAATACGTAAAAAAAAAAAAATTGAGTCCTTAAAGTTTCCCACCACAACATAGTTGTCTTTTTTAGGTTAATAATCATATGTAGTCTGGATCTTGGCATTCATTAACAGCACAAATATTCAGCAATAGATATAATGCCTTTTAATCTTTAGATAATGTGACAGAAATGACACTGTTCAGATAGCGGATTGACATCTCTTTATTGTATTACTGATTAAAAGGAGTACAATCTCCTATATTTTCCATTGTTGCCTGGGGCTTGTACATTGGTGATAGATTGTAAATGTAACATATTGTAGAAATGAATTAGGCCCTTCTGGATTGAGTGTCCATCAGACATGATGCTTTAGGGCTTATGGAGTTTCTGCAACTGTCACGTGATGTCACCATATAATGACACCATGAACTTATTACAGGTACAATCCTTCCAGATCATTCTGAGGCTACGTTTTTCGAAGACTGGTCTTGTGGGGATCAAACCAGCAACCTACTGTTTACCAGCTCTAAGAATTAACCGGATTTGTCAGTCCTCTCAAGCTGTCAATTGCACATTGGGTACTCAAGGATTTTGAATTCTCCCTTCACAGATGGCAGCCACAGTGAGATGTCCCAGCCCTCGATGACCATCCAGACATACCCATATGGGGGCTGCGAGTCGGTGGAGATGTCCTATCAAGCCGGCCAGTTCCAACCTGCCATACGAGTGGCAGACTTGCTCCAACACATCACCCAGATGAAGTGTGGGCAGGGTTATGGGTTTAAAGAGGAGTATGAGGTAAGAACTGACTGTTTTCGATTGAACATAGAATGGAAATGGAAAAGTATGGGGCTGATCTAGAAGGGAAATATTGCTAGTCTCACATAGCCACACTATTGAATACCGGCATTAATTCTGGTCCAGTTTGCATCTTATTTTGGCCAAGAACCGCTCACTTAGGCCAAGTCAACTGATACATTATAGTATGAAAACAAATTGATTTTGCTATACGTTTACACTTACACTCATCCATAGATTTTTCCTCCAACGAAAACAAATACTTTATAAGACGCTCTCTAAAACAGCATACTTTGGAAAACGATGATGTTGGGGAACTGCAAACAGAAGATTCATGTTTGACCAACATGAAAAACAACCAGTTAGTTCGTTTTGTTTTTCGTGACATTAAGGGGGTTATGAAATACTGTAGAAGTAACCACAATAATAGAGAATGATAACAAAGAATAGAAATGGACAGATTATTTGACAGATATATCTCAAAAGCAAAGCAGAATATACAGTTCTACTCATTGTTATCTAGTTTAATTGCTACTAATTACTTCATAAATAACTCAGGATATATATCAAAGATTTGATACCACTAACCTGGCAGACTTGATAAGTGGAGTGATTCTGTTATTCCTAACAGAAAACTTTTAGAGTTTTAGAATGGAAAGCAAGCCACAGGTACACTCAAACTTTAGGGCTATTGAGCATTAAAAGGGCTACTTCTGGAAACCCTGAATTTGAAGGTTTCATGCACAATGATATAAAGTATTTGCGACAACTGCATTTGCATCTGAGGATATTTTGAAAATCGTACCGCTATAAAATTTGTTTTAGCTTTATATGCTTGGCAAGTGTGTTTTATTTAGCAAATATTCATGGAAGAAATATTCATTTGCACACACTTTCTACTCGCTTTAATAATACAAATAAATAATTCCTATGCTTATTCAAATTGACGAAAGTCACCAACATAGAATTCGCATCTGTTATATTGTCTCCTTGTCGTTTGAAAGGAAATCAGAAAAAAAAAAAAGACAAATGATGTTTTTTGTGTCTTTATGTTCTCCCTTTTTCATGTGCAGATGTGAATAAGAAGTTATAAGAAGTTATAAGACTGCGAAAATGTACGCTGGCATTATTGTGACCCTGTCATTTAGTTGAACTCTGTTGAAGTGAACTTGAATATGTTGTACACTGTAGGAAATATACACTGCCAACATCAGATAGATATGAGATGAACCTTTAATAAGGCCAGTTATTTTATCTGGATTTATTCCTCGTAAATTGTGGCTTTAAAGGTCTTAGATGTTGCCTTGAAGGGTTTTAGTTTATTTAGAGGTTTGTTTTCATTCACTTGAGTAATTAGTGCTTCTTAAAGCACTTTTTTATGAGTGCTTTGAATCTTATGTTCCAATATGAGATAGCTACATGTAGTTTGCTGTGTACTAAGTATAGAATATTCTATTAGAAGTGATTATTTCAAGGGCAAGATATTACTGTATGATCAGACTTAGTTACATTCAAAACACTTTTGACTAGTAAGCAACTGGGCTAAACACTTATTAACACATACTTTCATCTCTGCCTTTTGATTTTATTTTATTTTTTCTAACTGAGGTGACAGAATGCCAGTAGCATGCCTGGAGAAGAACAGATTGCATTACATGCTCTCTAGTGTCCTTTTGGTAATGTATGCTGTCTTCACAATTAACATTGTGCAGGTCTTTGTCATTGAAGCAATCTGGTCTTCGGGATAACCAAACAATGGTGACTTCACATTAGGTCTGAATAAGATTATGATCTGAGATATGTTTTTTATTTGTTTGTTTGTTTGTTTTAGATATCTGATTGCCTCTTTATAAAGTTTGACTTATGAGAATTAGAATATGACTGCTTCACATTGTCTGAAGTTTAGAAGTAAACATGACATGCATTGCTGGCAGCTCATGCCTGTCTTAGCGGTCTAATAGCACCAGAGATTGTGCCTTCTGTTCAAAGGGTCATTTATCAAGGCAGACTTTTTATAAAGCCTTTTTGTTTTTGCCTCTCTCTTCCAACATGATTTGCCTCACAAGTTCCTCTGTAAATGAAGTTGCCAGATTTTTTCACTGGGCCATCTCTGTCCTTGCCTCTGAAAATATGTCATATTTCCTAATATGCAGTAAATTGAAAGAAACCCAGTATGTTTGCATTGAGTTGAATGGAGTGTTTGCTTACTGGCTTGTGACTGGCTAGAGAGAGCCTATTATGGACAAATATGTTTCCCATTATGCTTTAAAGAGGTGGCATGTGTTACTGTAAATGATATTGTAATTTGCTCTATCATTTACAGAATATTGTCATTGCTGGATTTGTGTGTGTGTATTTCATCTGTCATAATTCCTAAAGTCAAGACAGAAGGGATGGAAAGGGTACAGACAAAGGTTTCAGGGTTTAGCTGGTTATCATGGTTCACTTAGGAACTTGTAGATACCGTAACTACATTATTATGGGGACATGAAGCATCTTTCTCTGTTGACAGCCATTCAAAATTAGGCATGTATTTTGACCAAATAATTGAATCTCTTTGAGATAATTGGGAATGCTAATGGATAACTTTCTCCAAGTATTATATACACCCTTGGGAAAAACAAGGTGAGTCTAGACAGATGAGATATGACGGACAGAATAACAGAGAAAGAGAGCGAGTGATGCAGATCTGACCATGCTGGCAAAAAGCTGATGACGGCCATGATGTCAGCATAATCGCATCATTAATCTTATTCTGACAGATGTGTGTACATGTTAGAGAGAGAAATAAAAATTAGAAGTTAATGGAACGTATATAGGTTATAGAGCACAACAGTGACCATTCTCTTTTTAGTGACCTTGGTTCTAGAAGCATTTTTTATTATTATTTCTTTATAGGGATGTCCAAAAATTCTTCAATAAAGAGTTCTGAGAGTTCTTAAAATCAACCAGTTCGGAGATGAATCAGAACTCACAAACTTTAATTTTAAAGTGTATATGTTCAACATACATTATATACATATAATTACTTTATATATACTGATATATATATATATATATATATATATATATATAATATATACAACATTACCACACGACAGGGGTAGGCGCTATGACCAAGATCCTATATCACGATAATTTTTTATCACGATAACGATATATATCACGATATAGTTACATTTTTCTGAAAAATCAATAAAATTGTATTACATATTAAGCCACGTCACATTGTGTATTTTTGAGTAATCCAGTCAGTGAATTAAATATTTTATAAATGAAAACTTCATCTTATAGAATTTTCTCTTTATTTTGCACTTGACAAAAAGTAAAAAAAAAATAAAAAAAAATGCCACATTTCAGTCTGATGTTGTGCACCAATGTTCTTCTTCTTTTTGTTTTTATCAAGGGTCAAGCCCTTAAAGGGCGAAGACCCCTATTTTAATCATTAGTATTCTTATTATTCTTTTTAGGGGTCAAGACCTGAAAGGACGAAGACCCCTATTGTAATCCTTGTAATCATTATTCTTTTTATTTATTTTTTCTGCCATGGGAGTCTATGGCAGCCCATAGAAGCATTCGCAGGAAAGTTATGAAATTTTGCACACAGCTAGAGGATAGTCTGATATGATACCATAGCAAATTTAGAGTCTGTAACTCAAACCCTTTAGCAGCTATCAGGTCAAAGTTTCACTCATGTTTACGCTAATAACTTTTGAACTGTAAGTCCTGGAAATAATTTTTTTTCCCCTGATTCCTGAGCTCACGCCGAGTCGAATGCATACCTTGGTTTCGATTTCCACCCGACTCGATTTTCCGCCATTTTTAATTTTAAGGAAATAGGTTTTTTCGCTACACCTCCTACAAATTTTGTCTGATTCCCACCAAAATTGATCGTTAGATAGAGCTACACAAAAGTTATCCCTTTTTTTCTCTATGTTTGAAATCGTTCTTGAGAAATGGCTTCACAAAGTTGACGGCGAGCAGGCCAAAATGGACTTCATGCTGAATCTCCGCAACACTTTGACAGATTGTGACAAAACTTGATATGTGCCATCGCCATCATGCCTTGAGGTCACCTGCATCGCTTCGCCACACTGCCCCCTACTGGTCAGGAGATAGCAAAAGCAGTATTTTGGCTTATAACTCTTGAACGCTTTGGCCAAAAATGATAAAACTGTTCTCTTTAGATTCAGTGAAAAATTCAGAGTCAAACAATACCCAATTTTCCCATATCAGCCATTTTTAATTTTGTTGCAAAATGCTGTATTTTATGAACGCATTGGCGTATTGTTACGAAACTTTGTATGTGTCATCAGGACCATGCCCTGAAGGTGCTTGAGCAGTTTGGGTCCAGCGCCACCTAGTGGTGGAAAAATTATTTGTATTTTTTAATTTGTTTTATTTGTGAGCTTATAACTTTTAGTGGCATTGGTCTATTTTCACAGGACTGGTCTCGTTAAGTTCGGGAGGACTTGCCGAGCTCAACGATACCATATTTGCTATATTTGCCATATGGCCTGTTGCCACTTCAAAAACAGTTCCGAAACTACTTTAGCGAATTGCTTCAAAGCCGTTCATCCGATCGGAACGAAACCACCAAAATAAGAAGCGTCATTAGTACATTTCTTAAATTTAAAGAGAACATGGCAAAATTTAGCTTGTAAATGCCAAAAACAGGCCAATGAATTTTGAAAGTGGTCTTTACTTTTACATAAATTGATATAACTTAAGTGAAATGAGATATTTTCACCAAACTTGACACACTTATATAAGGGCTCAACCTAAGAACACACATTAAAACTTGCAGGGTTTGGCCATTTGTTGGTGCTATAACAGGGAACAATATGAAAGTGGCTTTAAATATAGAAACATTGGTCCGATTAATTTCAAAATTTGCATGCAGTGTCTTTGCATTCAGTGTCTTTGTGGGAGTTGCCATCATTGATCATGAGGACAGTGGCATATATTGAGAAACATGGCAGCCATTGGCCAATCATCAACAAATTTGACACTGAGCACACCAAAATAGACTTGAGGCTGTATATTTGCATTTTTGTGAGACTGGTCTTGTTAGATTGTGTGGGTCATGCAGAGAACAGTGATACCATGGTTGGCCATGATTTGATTTTATGTAAACGTTTTGTTGTTGCTATTACTCCTATATGAATATATGAAATTGAAATCTGCTGATTATTTGCAGACCATGCCTGAAAATATTAGCAAATAGATTTTTGTTGTTTAAAATTGTTTCACAAACAAATTTGAAAGTACCAAATTTATAAAAAATACCAAAGAGGAATTAAGGCTGTGGCATTTGCTTAGTAAAATGAAAATATTTTAGAACCTTGCCCTGGGGGGTCATTGGGAATTCTGAATGCCCTGTAGTAAACAATGGCTAAATGTGATTGCTTGAAATATTTCAATCAATTAGACAAATTGTTTTCAGTTAAGTTAGTGTCATGGAAATAATCAAAACTTTTTTTTTTTTTTAATTGGATTAAACTAAATATTGCATAGATGTCTATAAATGTATTGCATATAACTCTATGTATGTAAAAACTGACTTTTCCAATTTTTTCCAGAAAATCCTACAAAGTGCTTGAGAATACACAAAACAATGTATAGTGTGCAATGTTGCACTTAACACCCTCTGCTCAACCTTGAGTAAACACTCTTTATCAATGTACTAATAGCCAAAGGAGCAAGCAGTTTTGTTCTGCCGATGATAGAGATTTTAATGTGCTAGTAACTAGTACACGCAAATAGAACAGTAGTGTATCTTGAGAAACATGGCCATATATGTTTGTTTTTTTTATCTTTAACTCCTACAACATTCATCAGAATTCTAACTTAAAATGTGTCACGATGATTCGTTCGCTGCTCATGCTGCCGATAATTGGCTTGACCCTGGTATTGCTGCTTGCAGCTATATTTATTATTATTATTATTATTATTATTGTTATAACTTTCCTCAAGAAACTTAACATCTTCTCAAAGCAATGCAAAAAGTAAAATAACATATAAATAAAAAACATTATCCATAAATAAAACACTTAATTAGGCTCTTTGTGTTTTAGTAATCTCTATAAAGAACATATAAAATATCTGAAGGAAAATATGCCTACTTTGTTTTCTGATATCAAACATCATTCAAACAGAATTGTAGAAAGGGTTTTGATGTGTATTTTAAAAATCCACATGACATTGAGAGAAACCAGAATGAGTAACGGGTGTAATCTGCAATTTTTCTGTCACTGGAGCACAAATTAATGGAACTGGATGACTTCAGTACTTGTGCACACTTGCGTGCACAACACACGCACAAAACACAGCTGCGTGTTTGGATGGGAGGCATGTTTGGAGCGCGGGATGAATGTCATTGAATTTGCTTTGACGGTGGCTCAAGCAAAATTCCATGCCTCAGGAGTGGATTCACTGTCATTTTTTCTCACACTCTAGACAAGCTTTTCATCTAATGATACGTGCAGTTGTCACGGAGGACGCACTTTTTCCTTCATAATCTCCTCTCATCTTCTCATACAAATGAATTGCCTTCCTCCATTTATCTGACAGTGTGTGTAATGTGTACGTGTTATGTTCTGTACACATTTATCATGTGGCAATTTTGCTTTACCGAGACCAAATTACATTTAATCCAAAATGTATACCGGTTGGCAAATTTCTACGGGTACATCATGTCTACCGGTATATTGCCCATCCCTACTATGCGATAATTATAATATAGCATGGCCACATTACACAAAATAGTTCATACTTTGCACAGACATTAAGGACATTAACATTCAGATAACAGTAGAACAAGAACACACATATGCTGTCTTCTTATGCGTTTAGGAAGCTGATGAGCAATGTGATATGATCATGTTTTAAATATATTAGTCTGAAAACAGTGCACAGTGGACATGATGACGTTGAGAAAGAGAACAGCATATTTTTTTGTAGTGGTGATGAAGATGATAGTTATTATAAGGATATGGGGGTGGAAGAGGTCTGACAGTCTGCTGTATTTGTGTTCACAGACACACATACACATGCTCTCACACACACTCACTGTAGACCCACTCACATATCTCTACTGGTCCATGGAGACACCAGTGGAAGTTTTATTTCTCACTGTCAAATAATTGATAATAGTATCAAAAACAGAAGATTAGAAAAGAGAGAAGCTCCAGTGAGGGTGTTTTTGGAGAGGTGGATGAGGAATATGTTTAGCTCTTTGCTGGAAGAACGCTGTTTTAGTCCTTTTCTATAAAGGTTCTCTAGAGATATTTTAGCTATGCTTTAAAATGTCTCATTAACAACCTCTCAAACTGTTTAAGTTTCACTGTCTGTCAGGGGGACACAGAGCTTGACTTTAACTGAGTCAGTTACCCTGACTATATCACAATTATAATGAGTACATTGGCAGAGTTGCCAGATGCCAGCATCCCTGCATTAAGAAATGTGACCGATTTATTTTAAAGAGTTGCCAGATCATGTTTAATTCAAACATGAAAACGTGGTTCAATAAAAATGAGGCTTTTGATTTTCACAGGTGCCTGATCATGTTTAAATCACCTGAAGGAACAGTAGCCTACCACGGATATGATACGCTCTGCATGTTTGAGCTTTTATGCTTGACTAGTTCCAGATGGGCTGCATCGTACTTTGTACTAAAAGAAAAAAAAATACAATAATATCTCCTGTATGCCCCTGCCTGATGCTGATTGATTCTCCCAACCAGAACAGTCTATGAGGTAAAACCATTGTATATACAACGCAACCAGAATACCCAACGGATACAAAACACTTTAAAGGAATAGTTCACCTAAAAATGAAAATTCTCTCATCAGTTACTCACCCTTATGCACCCTTATTTACTCACCCTTATACATTTTTGGATGAACTATCCCTTTAAGTGCAACTACAAAATACAAAATGCAGTTGCTGACAAGCAAGTTAAGCATTATAGGCAGAACGAGATTAGTTTAAGATCTTTTCATGTAATTATTATGTTTCCTTAAAAACTCATTGGCTGTGATGATGTAGCATTTTCACTGTCAGTATGGACAAATTAATTGACCAGGTCACTGTCACTTTAAGGCAATGTGAAGGTGATGATTGATCATGTAAAATAATTGAGGCTATTTACAGATGTAAAAGACACAGTAAAGCTACTGATTAGCCAATCATTAAGGTTTTTTTTTTTTTTTTTTTTGACTAACTGCATGCAGCATGTGTGAACTAATGTCAGTGAAAAGTGTTATGATTAAGGAATGTCATGCAGAGCAGTTGTATTTTCATGTTATTTTAATCTTTGGTCACACTTTATATTAGGTGGCCTTAACTACTATGTACTAACATTAAATACATACAAGACTATGTATTTACTGTGTAACTACATGTTTTTTCTGCAAAATTCCCACATATGCTGCTACTGAGGTTGAGGCACGGGTAGGTTTAGGAGTAAGGGTAGGGTTAGGGTTAGGATTAGGGGTTAGAGTTAGGTTTTAGGGTAAGGGTTAGGGGTAAAGTTAACAAATGTAATTAAATGCAAGTACTTTAAATGTAATTACAATGCATTACAACTTGTATGTACATAATAAGTACATTGTATCAAATGGTTAAATACATAGTAGTTAAGGCCACCTAATATAAAGTGGGTCCGAATATTTACAGGAATATCTTACGTAATTTTCGACTACTTACGTTGGCCACTAAGTATTACTTAGAAAAGTAAGTGCCTCTATATAATAAAATATGTGAGACATCTCACAGTCTCTGTTAACAAACTCTCTGTCTATCTCTATTATTGTTCTTTCAAAGAGAAGTCTGTTGGAAACCTTCACCAAATTACACCGTCATCATAAAATGTCTTCATTTTGAGTTACTTTGTCCATAAAGTCTCTTTTTCATGCAAAATGTTGTTTCTCTTGGTCTGTCACAGTAAATGGTTTGTTGTGTGTTTGGACAGGATAAAGATTGCACTACAGTTTAAGTGGCCACTATTCAACGCTCTTGTCTAACAGTTCAGTCTTGTCTTTGCCCCAAGGCTAAAATATGACTACAATTACCAGACTCTTACACACTCAATGGACACTCAGCAATATCAAGAGAAATGACTTGTGTTATCTGTAATTCCTGAAGAACTTGCCAAGAATAAACCTCAGTCTGAGAAAAGTTTGCTTTCTATAACTTCCATAAATTATCAAATCAGAAACTATGAGGTTGAAGGTACTCTGTGATATCTACAAAATTTTGATCTATGTGGCATAGAATGGCATTCAGGGTTATATATGTATATGTGAATGTGAGCTCAACTAGTAAAGCATGTCTATAGTAAAGCATGTTTCTAGGTCGATTCCTAGGGAACACATGTACGTACCAATAAAATTTATTTCTTGAGCCACCTCTGCCAAATGAATATATGTAATTGTAAGTATTCAGTGTGCTGGATATTTCTGAAAGTATTTTTAAAATGATTCCAGGGTCTGGCTGAGGGACAAACAGCCCCGTGGGAAACAGCCAAGAAGGATGAGAACCGCAACAAGAATCGCTATGGCAACATCATCGCTTGTGAGTACCGAAACAACATGGATTCTACACTTGTTTGCAAAACTGCATTCTGTAAAGGCATGGTTTGGGTTTCTCTCACCTAGATGACCTTACTTGACCACTCTCTTCCTTGCTTCAGTACAGTTGTTGGCCAACATTTTGCCCTAAAGGATTACTAAACATCAGACACTATTTAGCCTAGATACATTGATTTAATACATTCACAGCTCATAAAATAAGCACAAGGATGGGTACGTACACTTACAGGTAACAGTATTGTTTAAGTAAACTGTTACTGTACGTGAGTACACTGTAAGTATGATTTTAATGCATAGCTTCTTGTATTTCTACATATACTGTATGAAAAGACCACTATTTTTAAAGCTAACTTATTGTTCTATCATGCTATGGCAGTCACACAGTAATACCCTGGTACTTTGATGTTTTGTATACCATAGTACAGAATGATACCATATTCATTTTTCATGGTATTTACATGGTACTCCGAGGTACAAAATATGGTATTCAAAGATAAATACCATATCATTAAAAGAAAACCATGGTACTACCATGGTATACTGTATGTTTAAAAATCTCTGGCAGCACCATGGTACCTTTTTGGTAGTGTAACAGCACAATTCATTATACGCTATTTATTTTATTTTATTTATTTATTTATTTTTTTTTCATGTTCTGGCTCAATAATGGTATTCTGTTCATTTCTAATGAAAAATTAAACGAGAAATCCTCTGTAGTGGACATTTTTTATTAAACTGATGTTGCTTTAGGTTAAGTTAGGACTTACTGCATATGGATCTTTACATAACAGAATAATTTAGAATCTGCCAAAAAAGAAAAAAGGGTTGTTTTGTGAAGCATTTCCCTGTGTTTGCAGTTTTAACCACCACAAATTGGAACTATGTTTTGCAAAGCATGCCAAGAAAAAAATCAACCCACAAACACATTCCTTGATTAACTCTGACAATTTATGGAAGACGAGGAAAGCCGTTTCATTTAGAGACATCTGTCCCATCCTGCTCATCCCTTCAATGATTTAAGCAGGCAGTGTCAGGCATTTTAGCCCATATGGTCATTTATAATTCATGAGACTCTACACCAAAAATAAACTGTTATTGGCAAACATTTACATATCAGAGAAATGGAGAATGGAGGAGATTGGAAGACAGCTCGTATTTACCCCTGCTCTGCTTCAAAGCAGATTCTCCATCTCTGGATTTATAATACACTGAAATTTTTGTACCATATCCAAAATGTCCTTCATTAGTATATTTCTTCATTTATGTTTGTCGTAGCTTGTTAATGATGTAGAGAGAGTAATATATAGAGACAGATAGCATGCTATGACTTGGCGCACACTGTTTGACAGATGTGTGCTGTTTTAGTTTGGATTTGATTGGCATGAGGAATTGAAACCCCTTTCGTGCTCTGTTTGGACTGAGATTGGAGGAAATGCATTGGCAGCAGCTTAGAAAAAAATGGGCAGTACAAAGAGTGAGCTACAGGGTGTTATCCCAAAGCAGAGGACAATGACATCACGTAGAATGAAATAGAAAGAAAAGAAACAGAGTGATGTTCGTAATGGAACAAACATGAAAAGAAGAGAATGTATAGAGGGATTAAGCAAGACTGTAACTCTGTGCTTATCTGAAATTTGTTGCATTTAATGTAACATTCTAAACAGTTACCCTGGGTCTGAATATGCACACTTCCCTAAAATATAGAATGCCAAAAGCAGTTTGCCAATAAAGTAATATATCAGAACTCTCAATATTCATAAAACAGTAGATAAGAAATACCTGGATGAGCTACTCAAGGACGGATTAACCACTGGGCCGATTGGGCCGTTGCCCAGGGGCCTCTAAACTCAAAGGGCCCTGAGCTCTAAATCAATTATTTATTTATTTATTTATTTTGAGATATCTATTATAAATCCACGTAAATGTCAGCCTTATGTGAAATACCATTTGTTCAGCCGAATGTGTGCTGGACAACAGCAGCGCGAGCACGGACACTTGAGTGCGTGCTCATGGAATCTGCGTCTCACAGGTTTAGCGTGTTTATTTGATGGACTACAGAGAACAGCGTCTGATTTACAAAACGCTTCCAAAGATAAGATGCAGTTTACCCTGGCTGTGTACAAAGCTGATGGTTTAAATTCATATAAGCAACAGAATTCGTGCAACAGTATGGAGGACTTTAAAATGTTTAAGTCGTGTATGCATTTAATGTTTAATGATAAAGCGAAAGATGCCTTAATACCCTAAATATGTGCACGGAAACCTTTTGTAATATTTGGTTAACCGTGAGAGTTCATGAACGGTTATTGTGTTATTTGTTGGGAGTCGGACTCGGGAATAAAAAACATTTATTGTCATGGATACGTCAAACACAATCTCAGATTAGCAGGGAATAAAGTGCACAGTGAGCTATGAGCCAAAATAGCACAATACATAGATCTTCAAATGATAAAATCACATTAAAGTCGAACAAAAATAATCTCTGTCACTGCCTGCAACATAGTTGGCCTATTCTTAATAAATGGAAAATATGTAATTCTGCCCGGGCAAGTTCACTTTCCATGAGGCAACGAATGTTGTGGTTTATAGGACTTATTCAGGATGCTTTGATTTTTAAGTGATTCAGCATTTAACTTGTGTAACTATTGTCTGCACACCAGAGCAAAAAGGGGGGAAAAACATTGGCTCACTGTTTAACAAGCGCTGAAAACCAGGTGAAAAATCTGGACTCATGTGTAACAGTCACATTAAGTCTTCTTTGCAACCTGAACTTCATCAGAATGTTGATTTGTGACACCAGCACTGAAAAAGCTTGATGCAGCGCAACAAATGGTGAAACAGAACACAGGTGTCTCGAGATGCTTTAATAAATATTAAAGTTCTTTTAAAATTTAAATGCGATGGTCCTGAGTTGTGGCGCAGTGCAACGATCAAAGACGTCCGTCCAGTGCGTTTACATAGGAAAAATATTTAAAAACAGCGCAGACACACGTGTGAACAATCCGTAACTCGCCCTATAGCCTACTTTGAAAAACTGACCTGAACCTGGCCCAAAACCTGTTGGTTTATCGAGTACGGTCAGACTCAGATCGGGTTGAAGAACTCTATACACGTGCAGAATAACCGAATAGTGATATTGATATTTGAATACTGTGCACATCCTTATTAATAACGCATGATTTTTAAAAGTAAAAAGTACATTTAATTGGCCTTGTCAGACATTGCTACAAACTTTTCTTCCATCTATTTGAAAAATCCAACCAAATCTGCCAAGCGTCCTGTAGCGCATAAAGGTGAACGTAGTCATGTCATGCAGGGCCTCCACGTTGTACCGGTCCATGGGCCTCTCAGGTCCTAATCCGTCCTTGGAGCTACTACATCCACCAAGATTTGGAATTGTGCATGCACTAGACACTGTCACAGAATGCCACGGGAGCTGGGAAGACATCATATTCAATATGCTGAATAATAAATAAATAAAATGGCTGAAAGAGCTATGTATACCAAGAAAGTTGTTCCTTTGCGAATGTTTTCTCTAGATCATATTCAGGTCACAGGATAATGCCCACTTCCTTGTATCGAATTATGTGTTGGAATGTATTCATATTACTTGCATGAATACTTAAAGAGCGTACGTTAATAGCGGTCAAGAAATACGTTCTTCATCAAATACAGTACATACTCTGACAGTATGTCAATTTGAACACAGGCTGTTTATGTAGACAGCATTTTAAAGTCAATGTGAAACACCATTCTCAACCCATTTTATTTTAGTAATCTGACATATTTTCCAAGTGAACAAGATATTGAGTAAGAAAAATTATATTATAAATGAATTTAATACCAAAAAGTAGCAATATAAAAGTTACATATATTTAAATAGACAATTGAACCAAATATTTCTGTGTGCAATAAATTGTATATATTTATATACAAATATTATAATTATTATTAAATATATACGTTTATAATATGTTTATAATATATATATATATATACAGTTGTGCTCAAACATTTGCACATTTGCATACCCTGGCAGAAATTGTGAAATTGTGTTTTTGAAAATATGACTGATCATGCAAATTCTTTTATTTAAGGATAGTGATCATATGAAGCCATTTATTATCACATAGTTGTCTGGCTCCTTTTTAAATCATAATGATAACAGAAATCACCCAAATGGCCCTGATCAAATGTTTACATACCTTTGAATGTTTGGCCTTGTTACAGACACACAAGGTGACACACACAGGTTTAAATGGCAATTAAATGTTAATTTCCCACACCTATGGCTTTTTAAATTGCAATTAATGTCTGTGTATAAATAGTCAATGAGTTTGTTAGCTCTCACGTGGATGCACTGAGCAGGCTAGATACTGAGCCATGGGGAGCAGAAAAGAACTGTCAAAAGACCTGTGTAACAAGGTAATGGAACTTTATAAAGATGGAAAAGGATATAAAAAGATATCCAAAGCCTTGAAAGTGCCAGTCAGCACTGTTCAATCACTTATTAAGAAGTGGAAAATTTGGGGATCTCTTGATACCAAGCCATGGTCAGGTAGACCAAGAAAGATTTCAGCCACAACTGCCAGAAGAATTGTTCGGGATACAAAGAAAAACCCTCAGGTAACCTCAGGAGAAATACAGGCAGCTCTCGAAAAAGATGGTGTGGTTGTTTCAAGGAGCACAATACGACGATACTTGAACAAAAATGAGCTGCATGGTCAAGTTGCCAGAAAAAAGCCTTTACTGCACCAATGCCACAAAAAAGCCCGGTTACAATATGCCCGACAACACTTTGACACGCCTCACAGCTTCTGTCACAATGTAATTTGGAGTAACGAGACCAAAATAGAGTTTTATGGTCACAACCATAAGTGCTATGTTTGGAGAGGGGTCAACAAGGCCTATAGTGAAAAGAATACCATCCCCACTGTGAAGCATGGTGGTGGCTCACTGGTGTTTTAGGGGTGTGTGAGCTCTAAAGGCACGGGGAATCTTGTGAAAATTGAAGGCAAGATGAATGCAGCATGTTATCAGAAAATACTGGCAGACAATTTGCATTCTTCTGCACAAAAGCTGCGTATGGGACGCACTTGGACTTTCCAGCACGACAATGACCCTAAGCACAAGGCCAAGTTGACCCCCCAGTAGTAACAGCAGAAAAAGGTGAAGGTTCTGGAGTGGTCATCACAGTCTCCTGACCTTAATATCATCGAGCCACTCTGGGGAGATCTCAAACGTGCGGTTCATGCAAGAGGACCAAAGACTTTGCATGACCTGGAGGCATTTTGCCAAGACAAATGGGCAGCTATAGCACCTGCAAGAATTTGGGGCCTCATAGACAACTATTACAAAAGACTGCACGCTGTCATTGATGCTAAAGGGGGCAATACGCAGTATTAAGAATTAAGGGTATGCAGACTTTTTAACAGGGGTCATTTAATTTTTTTTCTTTGTTGCCATGTTTTGTTTTATGATTGTGACATTCTGTTATAACCTACAGTTGAATATGAATCCCATAAGAAATAGAAGAAATGTGTTTTGCCTGCTCACTCATATTTTCTTTAAAAATGATACATATATTACCAATTCTCCAAGGGTATGCAAACTTTTGCGCAAAACTGTATATAGTCTGCCGTTGGAAGTTCATCATACTGAATTCCAAACAACCCTTTTCCATGAAAGACACTGTGAAAGGTCGGGAGTGCACCTGTGATACCTTAAAATGCTGTCTAGTTAGGCAGCACACTAGGATTTTGAAATCTATTTGTGTATAGGTCCTACAAAAAAGTCCATCAAAATTATACCTCCACGTGTAACACAGAGGGCATGGTTCTTTGTACATTCATATGAACTGAATTCAGTTCTGTTACTGAATAAAAATCATTCACATGATGCAATTTTCATGTCGCCAACACCACACAATCCATCCATGAAGAGAGCCAAACACCCAATGGATAACCATCACACATTGGCTCATTATGCAAACCGTCACTCATTTTAACCAGTTAGTGTCATTGCCTTTGTAGATCTGAGGTTAAAATATGCAAGGTAAGGCGCCCGATGAAGAATAAAGTGTCCAGGTTGTTCATCTTCATTAGTCCAAACAAAGAAGTGAACGTGTCTTGTCCTTTTAAGTACTCTGTTTGTGTAGATCTATGTGTCTGTGTGAAGACACTTTCTCATTTCTTCTCTGTGAACTCTTCAAATTCTGACATTTATTCCCTTCACGTAGTGCTGCCAGATTTTCAGGTCCCTTGAAGTCTTTCTGGAAAAAACCCTTCTCTGATGTATTGACCAAAGCTTGAGTATTAATATTCACATGGGCTGCATTTTTTATAATGCTCTTAAGTTATACAGTATCTGTTTATTTATCATCGATTAACAATCATAATCAAGAAAAGCCAACTAACCAGATTCAACCCTCATTTACATAATGAAATTACTTATTCATCATTCATTTGATAATATAAGGATCAATTTATTAAACTACCCTATAAATCCATAGAAGTAACAATAGGCACAAACTGTGACATACAGTATAAAATATAAAACTATCAAATTATGTAGATAGGCTAGCTCAAATAATTTGGTTTTGGGAGAATTTGATGAGAAATTATTGAGTTAATTTTGAAGTCTCTGACTTTTGACTGCAGACTTGGGTATCATAGCAAATCTAAGGACAGTTTGAAACATTGTTAAAATCTCTTCTGAAGCCTTAGAGAAGAGACATGAAGTTTTGAGGGTCTTTTTCTAACGAGAAAAGTCTCAATTTGCTCTCCATTTTATATCATTGCCGTCTTTGAGATATTCAAGAGATTCCCAGACTTTGGTATTCTGAAACACTAGAGCAGACACATATGAAATTTCTAGAGTCTTTTTTTTTTTTTTTTTTTTTCTTTTTCAGGAAAAACATCTAAGAAGCAGTAGGCTTAAGAAAATATCTCAGTTTGCTCTATTTTAATTTAATTGCTGTCTTGGAGAAACAATTGACATGTATAAGAGATCTAATTCTTTGTTTCTATGGGTAGTTATGTTACCTAATGAGATCACCACATTACCATCTGAGGTTACACATCACGAGAATAACAGGTGGAAATTAATTTCCTCATTAAGAAGCCCTACATACAGGACAAAGCATACCCTTTCTATTGCCTTTGCTGCAAATAAAACCTCTAAAATGAATCCTGTTCAGATTAGGATGACACTGGCCTTAACACCAAGCTTTCAAATTGCAAACTTTCACATAAACACATCTGCCTCTTTTAAGCCCCACTGCTTCTCCAGGTAGACTTCAGGAGCAAAGCATCTTATCCCAGAGTGGATGGAAATGGATTAAACTGGATTAACTTCCAGAGTGCCGAGCTTTTGCGCCATGAGGTGTGCAAGACGCTTGGCCCATTTGACAGAAGAACCTCTTTGCTTCCAAGAAGGGATTTAATAGGCTGTTTTGGTGTATAATGTACTAGGTCATCTGACAGCACACTGAGGTTATATATACGAGCAGGGAAGAAGACACAGGCTTAAGAGCGGTGATTAAGAGACTGGTGACATTTTTTTAGGCTGCATTTTCAAAGAGAGGACTTCTCGCATATCTATAAAAGCATTTTATGGCTAAGTTTGTTCTTTTTCTGTGTTCTTTTTGGGATGAGGTGCTAAAATACTTTTTTGAGATCTGTTTGTCTGCCCTTAAAGAAGCCTATTCATCACTTAACATCAGGGAAGCACAGTGATGATATTGGTACTGGGCCATTTTTCTATTTATTTTTTAATCAGCATTGGTCTGATTAGGCTGATACTGAAAGAATTTAATGTCAGGCTTTATTGTTTATTTTTCCCATTCAAACTCTTTTCTATGCCAGGCTACAACATTCCTACACATTTATCTAGATTGTCTATTGTACATCAAAACATTTTGATGCCTGATTTCACTTGAAAAATGTACCGGAAAATTGCAGATTTGAGCTTAAGTGTGAACTGTACTATAGATTTATTCTCTCTGTAATCATATCAGTATTAGCCAATATCAGTGCTTGGTAAATTATTTAAAAAGGTAATTCACTACAAATTACCATATCAAAAATTTATTCAGATTGCATTACTGATTACTTCATCGAAAAAGTAAACGTTACTAATTACATTACTTTTAAGTTACTTTCTATAACACATTTCACAGAAATGTTTTAGTTTTTTTTAATGTCTATACTTCCTCCTCCCTCCTTGCTTGATGTGGTGCACACTTCAGCTGTCACAGAAATGCAAACAGACATATATATGAACATATGAATTCAGATTTTAAATGTGTTGTACATAAATAGTATTATTTAAAAAATATGTGTAATCCAAGTAATGTACTCAAAATTAACTTAATTGAAAGTCAGAAACTGTAATCTGATTACAAGAATTTAAAATGTAATGTTTCACTACTTTTTGACTTCAAAGAATTTAGATTACAGTAACTAATTACTTTGTAATCAGCTTACACAGGCCAATATTACCATTTTTTTTCTTTTTTTTCTTTTTCTTTTTATTATTATTATAATTAGGCTGACTTTAGAAGCAGATTTTATTAGGTCTTATTTTTTATTTTATTTTTTTTTCAGTTCAAATTGTTTGTAAACTATAGTACTACAAACCTTTTCTCCTGTATGTTAAAATGTTTTGATGCCTGATTTCACTTGAATCATGTAAAATGTGACATTGTAGCTTCAGTTTGAACACTGCTTTTGTTAAACTACCAAGCAAAACAGTACAGATTTATAATATCTGCCATAATAAATTATAAATCTGCCATAACGAAAATAAAATATGTATTTTTTCTGAAGAAAATGTGAGGTAAAATAGATGCCTCAATGCAAAAATAGATGCCTCAATGCAGTGGTGTTGTGGGTGGTTCCTAGGGTGTTGCTAGGTAGTTGCTAGGATGTTCTGCACACTCCAAGTCTCTATGATATTCTTGTGCCAAGATATGTCTCAGGTCCCCCTTTCAAAGTTGAACTTTGGGGTTATTCTTTGCCCATTTTATCATCTGCCAGGCAAAACCCATAAATCTGATTGCTTTAAAAAGTGACAGCACACCTCTCCTCAACAAGCTGCATTATTTGAGGCATCATTCATATCCGTAGCACAAACAGTGTGGGACTAGTTACATGCCAAAGTTTAATACTTAGGTTTAGGGCTATGTTGAAATCACTAACCCTAAGTATGCGCAAAAGTAGCAGTGCTTGCCTTTGCAAGTACCACCAATAATTAAATATCGAAATCCACTTTTCATCATGTCACGGTAATGCCTGTTTCATCTCAGTCTCCTCCCCTGCAGTCCTCTAAACAGGTGATCATCCAGGCAGCTAGATAGTTTTGCAGGGATGACTAAGAACTACTTTTCCCATACATCACGGCTCACACTCATCTGTTATCTGGTCATTCCTGTACCAATTAGAGCTTTGTGTCTGGCCCCTCGCCGTGGAGAGGAACCCAGCCGAGGGCTTGCCCTTATGACAACTGACTCAATGGAACCTAATTAGCCCTGTGTCTTTCGTTCTCTATTCTTTTCACATCCCTCCATTTCTCTGTTGTGTTCTCCCCTCACAGACGAAGCCTTTCAGGTAGCAGAGGTCAGCATACATACGGTTGTGCCAGTGAGAGACAGTTGAGATGTTTGTGAGGTGGGACAAACAGGGAGAAAAAGCCAATAATAAAGTTTAAAGTTCAACAATATGAGTTGGTTGAATTCTGAGCAGACAGAATAAGAAAGGCAGCAGATTTAAACTGGAAGGAGGATTTGTCTAAGAGTAAACAACCATCACGACACCCTCACAGCTCTAGACGCTTGTTTCTCCTCGCAATAATTAATACAAAAAGACGAAGAGAAACAGGGAAGGAATGAGGTACTCTGTGGACTTTCCTGCCATTAGAGAATATGTGTCGGAACAACATTCCTATCAACCAATTAGATTTTAGTGTTAGGGTAGTCATACAAAGCCAGACCTTTAATTATAAGCACAAAATCTAGGCCACTGTGCAGCTTATAGAGTGTAACAGTCTTGTTCCAGAAGTAAAACTCCCATTCATTTTCTCCATAAGGGAGTAGATTTTTAACGATAAACTTTTAACCTTTAAAGACAGACCTACTGCGAGCTCCGAAGTTACTAACAATGGTATATGCTTTTGTTGAAGCCATCAGTCTAGTCAAATTAATTTGAATAAAATCATGTTTAATAGTGTAGTTCCTGGTGAAAAACTATACAACTCATGATCCTGAAGAAAAACAGTCCTCCAATCAGAGAATAGCAGTGAAAAAAGTGTGCCAAATGAGCCCTGTAGCAATCACCTAGTCCCATGATGCACTGTGAATGATGCAAGTCAGTTTCCCTACACTCTCAAAATATTTGTATATATGAAAATATCTAAATCTTTTGCATTGAAATCAACATATATTGTTACTACATTTTTAATCAATACTTTTATATTTTTCCATTGTTTGCTATTTGATTTGTCATTCACAATGCTTCATGGGATTGTAGTTCATTCCCTTATTGAAAATGTTAAGGACACAGTCTTGTACCTTTGCCTTTTTTGTCAGATTTGTAAACAAGATTTTGTCAGATTTTCTTTTCTTTTTTCTTTTTTTTTTTTTGCTTCAAATCAAAATTTTGTAATATTGCGTTTTACCTCAGAGTTTATAACTCTTTTATCAAGAAGTTTATGAATCCCTTTATAAAAAATTAGTAACCAAAAATGCTTCCAGAACCAAGACAACTGAAAAAGTGGATGGTAACTGTTATACTCTATTCCGTCCAAGAACTGTCCACTTAGATAGGAAGGAGTCATGACGACATCTCTCTCTCTCTCTCTCTCTCTCTCTCTCTCTCTCTCTCTCTCTCTCTTATATGTTTTCCATCGCTCTATTTCCATTTTTCTATTTCCTTCATGCACGTTCCCTTTCATGGAGCAAAGAGGTCAGTAGACAGATGATTTCACTGATTAAAGTCAGTTGAGATGTTTGTGAAGAGAAAGAGAGCAATAATAAAAAGTTTGAACTTTTCACAAATTCTAAGCAGATATAATAAGAAAAGCAACACATTTGGACAGGAAGTAGAGGTTTTCTGAAAGTAAACAACCATCACTACTCTCTCACAACTATACACAGACCTGTTTCTCCTTGGAATAAATAATGAAAAGAAAGAGAGGAAGAAGTAGGGAATGAGGGATTCTGTGGAGTTGCCTGCCATTAGAGAGCATCCGTTGGCTTGGAGTCAACATGCTTCAACAGCACATTTGCATTCTCCTTATGATCAAAGTGGAATGCCACATGTGTGTGCGGAGCAAGTATCAGACCTGTCCTTTACCCCCTCCTTGCTTTCCATTTCCAACCCCTTCCATTTCTCCAGTAGTGGCATCGTAATTGTCAGGATATACAGTTTCACCTTTTTAGGGTGGAAAGACTTGGTGCTCATGTTAAACTCTTGGCAGGTCAAGTGCTTTTGCGAAGAAAAGAAAATTAATAAAAGAAAAAGTAATTAAGTCAATTACATGCCAAGATCTTTCCATCTTTGGTGAACTGTACAGCCTTTTTCACAAAAATGGTCCGATTCTTATCGTCAATTCCCAAAGTGCAATGCTGAACTCAGGGCATCCAGGTTTGAGTTGCTAAGAAACAAGAGTTTTTTTAGGAAAGTGTTACCCATCATTATAGAGATTTCTGAAAGATGTGATTGTCTTCCTTGCACACAAAATTAGAGTGAGCATCACAGGTTGAATGCCTTCTAAACTCATGTGCCTGCCATTGGTAATGGCAATCAAACTTCAAACATTTGTGACTTTTTTTAAACGAGATAATAATTTTCTTAAAGAGGCCCTATTATGCTTTTTGGGATTTTACCTTTCCTTTAGTGTGTAATCTAGCTGTTTGTGCATGTAAAATGTCTGCAAAGTTAAAACGCACAAAGTCCAAGCCAAAGGGAGTTACTCTCTCCCACAGAAAGCACTGCTCCTGAACTGGCTGAAACAACGGGTTTGCAGTCCAGCCATTACTTCTGTGTCATAACTACATCACTATGTAATACATTTGCATAATGCCACCTCAGGAATGCGCTGCTCAGGAAGCCTCGGGAGCTGAAACTCAGTTATGGTAAGGGGCGTTACATTTCCGACACACACTCTGAGCGATTGACCAATCACAACAGACTGGGCCAGCTGACCAGTAAGAGCAGACTGGGCTTTTCGGATAGGAGGACTTTAAAGAGACAGGAGATACAACAGTGCATTTCAGACAGAGGGTGAAAAGAGGTGCTGCAGCAATGCACAGTATGAGAAAAATAATGTGTTTTTTGAACATTAAAGCATGTAAACCTATTCTAGTAGACCCCCAAAATAAAATTATGAACCTGTAAATGAGCAAAATATGGGCTCTTTAATAAAAAAAAAACTTTATTTATTTTTTTTTATCTTGTTTTCCAGTTAAATAACAACAACAACAACAACAACAACAAATTGTAACACCCTTAAAACAAGAAAAAATAAACAATTTCCCGATAGGGTAAGAAAAGTAAAATGTTTTCCTTTTGTTTCCCTTTGAATTAAGTTTATTTTTATTACCCCACTGGCAAATAGTTTTTGTCTTGTTTTAAGCAAAAACCTCACTAAATTGTTTTCGATTTCTCTCTAAACAACAGTGGTGTAGTCTGGTCCATACACATGTATACGGCGTATGCTTTTTTCCCAGGGCTGTTTGCGTATAATGACTTCTAAGGATCAATATTTGCATATACCCACTTGTTTAGCTGCTTCAGAAGTGCATAATCTACTGTTGTTAGTTTCCCTTTAACTGTATTGGAAGCTGTTTTGTGAAACTGGAGATTCTTTGTTGTAATTGGTGCATTATCACATGAATTCTGCCATTCCCTACCCCTGACAACCGTTGTCACTGCCATCATCGACTGAGGGTATTTATGACAGTGAGTAGAGAGAGGGAGAGACCCTCACGCTCATGATGACCTCATATTTCTCCAATGAATCAATCATTTCTCTCTGATTTTAGTAGTAAGTTAGGGCTAAAGCAAACATTGTTTGATAAGAATGTTTCACCAGGACCAGCAAATGATGTTGATCAAGAAATGTATTAGTTTGATACATCACATTATACTGTACATACATCAATCAAATGTCCTGCACAGCTGATGTGTTTGTAGCTTCCCTTTAAAGTGTATGTGTAACTTTAGACCGGCTCTTCTGTGAATATTTGACCCCACAGACGATCACACTCGCGTACGACTGCAACTGCTGGAGGGAGACCCCCACTCTGACTACATAAACGCCAACTACATAGACGTAAGTACAACATTTATATTTTGGACAAGCATGATTGTGTATTTTCTGTGCCAACACTGTCACGAATTTCACAAAACCTGTCAAGAGTTTACCCCAGAAATGTAATATAATTTTTTGCACATTTTCCATGAAATGAATGGTACAATACAAAACATCTTAATGGTCCCAAAGTAGTCTTGGTTTTCTTTATGACAAAATATAATTTATTTAAAAAAAAAAATTCTTGTGATTTTGGGTTGAAATGTGGCTTGGACATGATTTGATGACATTCAGCCTTTTGCTGACAAAACCCATCATACAAACGGAGTATACATCCATACTGCTAAAGAAATGATGATCTGCCAATTTGAACATAGAATTTAAGACTTTTAAAATCTCAGTATTACATAACCACCTTAGAATGGCAGAACTGCTTCACTTTTTCTTGCCAGAGAAAGGCTTAATAGATTAATGCAACATTTATGCGCTATGCTCCTGAGAGCTGCCCTTAAAGCAAATGAAGGATACAGTGGATTGCTCAAGTACACGTCTGCCTAAATGGTCCTCTAAGTCAGTGATTCCCAAACAGGGGGTATGCATACCCCAGGGGGTACGTAAACAGATTTCCATGGGGTATGAAAAAATAATTACATTTTGTTTTGTTTAACCTATAAAAAAAAATGTATGACTTAAAATAAAAATAATGGGGATAAGGGCTCGGTAAAATATAGATCTTAAGACTAATCGCTATCTTCATTTCGATCAGAACGATCTCGTTATTGATTCTTAATATCCCAAGATCAGTTTTTTGAGATGTGAAGTTAAGCACCAAGATACTATCATTGCCTGCTGAAAGATAAAATTTGGTTTGACTTCTGGTTCTGTGTAATTTGCGTCCAAAGTTGACATCCACGCAATTTATTTGTCATTCATAATGTCTTTTTTAATACTCTTTCTGTTCTTTACAGTCAGTTTTGATCAAAAGACAAAAAATAAATGTGGTTTTAATAAAGAAGCCGTACAACGGAGGGCCTGGGTAGCTCAGCGAGTATTGACGCTGACTACCACCACTGGAGTCACGAGTTCGAATCCAGGGCGTGCTGAGTGACTCCAGCCAGGTCTCCTAAGCAACCAAACTGGCCCGGTTGCTAGTGAGGGTAGAGTCACATGGTCCTCGTGGTCGCGATTAGGGGTTCTCGGTCTCAATGGGGCGCATGGTAAGTTGTGCGTGGATCGCGGAGAGTAGCATGAGCCTCCCGTGCTGTGAGTCTCCACGGTGTCATGCACAGCGAGCCACATGATAAGATGCACAGATCGACTGTCTCAGAAGAGGAGGCAACTGAGACTTGTCCTCCGCCACCCGGATTGAGGTGAGTAACCGCGCCACCATGAGGACCTACTAAGTAGTAGGAATTGGGCATTCCAAATTAAGAGACAAGGGGATAAAAAAAAAAAATAAATAAAAGAAGCCGTACAACTCCACTCTCATTAATATGCACTTAACTGCCGGTTTTCTTAAAGAGACAGTACTGTTTTAGCACTTGTTTTACATGTAAATACTTGTAAATAGTACAAATTATGCATGTAAACAATAAACATGCAACAATAAATAAATATATATATATATATATATATATATATATATATATATATATATATATATATATATATATATGGTTGGGAAACATTATTGCAAATTATGATAGCAAATACACCACGCTGATGCGGCAAATACGGCACTGACTAAGCACTTCCCTAGCAGGGCTATGCGACATTCAGAATTGAGTTGCTAATGACTTTTAAATTGCAATTCAATTCCAGGTAGCAAACCAGATGCAGCATTGTAATTCAAGTTTGATTTTAAGTAGGTACTGTAGAATTAAAAAAGAATGAAATTCCAAGAAATTCATATAACTTCTGTAAGTGTAGTCTTTACAGTGTTGGGTAGATTAATTCTAAAATGGAATCTGGTAATTTTTTTAAGTAATCTAATCGGATTTTTGGGGAATTTTTTTAATCTTTTGCTTTTTTAAGTGTATTAAGTATCAGTTTACACTCCTTATATTAAACAGTACTATGAACATGAAATTAAACATTAAACAATTTTAAGACAAACAACATGAAACAGGCTTACAAGATCTTCCTCTAGAATAAGGCTGTTTTTTTTTTTTTTTTTTTTTTTCTTCTGCATAACAATAAGCAGAGTAATGAAATTCCTCTGTTGTGTGACTGTTTTGAATTTCTTTGAATTTCAATTCAGTAAATTCCTCTTCTTGTTTTCCAGTGTCAGATTCTTGCTCATGAACTGAAAGGGAACCAATTCTTAAATTCAGAGTTTTGCCCGACTTTGTGCCCTAGCTGCTCTTTATTCACTTATCTGATCTAAACACCATACTGACAGCATCAATATGATTGTGTTTATTACAAAATGCAGCAAGCGAACAGAAGTAAACATGCCTAGACAGACTTCATCGTGAGGCTTCACAGTACCCCACTGCAGCTACAGTATTATCATGCCACCTGATCTCATTCCTGATAATAAAACAATTACAGGTGCCATTGTACCACAGACCAGGTCATAAACCAAAGCTGTGCATTAAAAATTTCTGTTGACAGGAGAAAACCAACCCTGGTCATGAATTTGTTTCACAGTAGTTAAAATGCTAATGAACCTGTGCGATGAAAGAAAGGTGAAATTACAATGTCTCATTGAGAGCTGAATTGGTTTCAAACAAAGTCTGTTCATCTACTTTAAGCGAGTTCATTGTTGCATGTGGTTTGTGCAGATGAACAAATTAGTTTCATTTGAATAATTTTAATTTTCCTTTTCCATTGTGTTTCCCAGGGCTACCACAGACCAAGGCACTACATAGCCACACAAGGTAATTAACAGAGCACATAATGAAGGCATATCATCGGCAAAACCAATATAACTTTTCTGAAAATAACACTATCTATGCATCTTTGCATCTATATCCAAAATTATATCTACATATTCATCAACAATGATTGATTTAAATGTCTTTGCAGGAAAGACCATCACACATTTTGTTTTGGATGCTTATCAATGGGATACTGGTGTGCAGCATTGGGGTGTAACTAAGAGTAGCAGCTCTACTAACTTGACTACCTTTTTCAGTAGCGTGACAATAGTTAATTTGTTTTCAAAGTGAAACAAGCTATTTTTGCTACAAATAGTGGTGTGGCTAGATAAAACAGTTTTTTTAACGACACATTGTTTGCGCATGAAGCCAAGAAAGATGAGATAATAATAAAATGTGCAGGGGGTCCGGTTAAAAAAAAAAGGGTGAGTTTTAAAAACTGATTCAGTTCCTGAAAAAATGTCTACTTTTTTCCGAAAAATACTGGGGTTCATATGCTTTTGACATATTTAAAGGGATAATTCACCCAAAATGAAAATGAAAATTCTCATAATTTACTCACCCTCATGCCATCCCAGATGTGTATGACTTTCTTTCACCAGCAGAACACAAATGAAGACTTCTAGAAAAATATCTCAGCTCTGTAGGTCCTTGCAATGCAAGTGAATGGTGATCAGACCTTTGTAGCTCCAAAAATCACATACTTTAAACAAAGTAATCCATATGACTCCAGTGTTTAAATCTATATCTTCAGAAGCAATGTAATAGGTGTGGGTGAGAAAATGAACAAGATTTAAATCTTTTGTTTTTTTTTTTTTTTTACTCTAAATCTCCACATTCACTTCCAGATGTGAAAGTGAAACTAAACAGGCACCACATGTGACTTTCAGATGTAAAGGTGAAAGTGAAAGTGGAGATTTAGAGATCTGATTCTCACCCACAACTATTATAGCGCTTCTGGGGATACAGATTTAACCACTGGAGTCATATGGACTACTTTTATGTTTCCTTTATGTGATTTTGGAGCTACAAAGGTCTGATAACCATTCACTTGCATTGTATGGACCTACAGAGCTGAGAAATTTTTCTGAAAATCTTTGTTTGTGTTCTGCTGAAGAAAGAAAGTCATATGCATTCGGGATGGTATGAGGGTGAGTAAATGATGAGATAATTTTCATTTTTGGGTGAACTAGTTCTTTAATGTAAATTAAATGTTCGAGTTTAATGTTGTCACCCCAATTTAAATCCTCATTGTTTTAGGCCAGAAAAGTGCTGATAAAATTTTTAAAGAAAAACAAAACAAGAAACAGTATAGTCTGATAGATATATATTTGAAAAAATATTGCTGCCTTGAATAACCTCAGTGTAGTTATCTATTTTAGTTAGGATCTTGTTGTGTAGCTGACTACTTTTTCAGCATAACCAACTAACTTTTGTTGGTGAACAGTATGGCTATGCCAGTCTCTCTGCTAGATCAGCACTAAAACAGCACCACCATTAACCTGCCTAGAAATTACCACCTGTCTAAGATAAGTCTTTTCAGCAGGGATCATCTGTGAAACCCTTAAAAAAAAGCATTGAGTCCTATTTCTCATTTATTGTTGGTGTTGCATTATGTGTGTGTGTGTGAAAAGTTTGCTTCTAAATTTGTACCCCCTCCTCTCCTGTAGGCCCCATGCAGGAAACAGTGAGGGATTTCTGGAGGATGATTTGGCAAGAGAATTCTGCCAGTATCGTCATGGTAACCAACCTGGTGGAAGTGGGCAGGGTAGGTTTCCTTTAATGATCTCCTTCCTTAATAAATATCACAGGATAAGGAGTGTTATTTACAGAGCACTCTTCCAATTGATACATGTCTATGAAAGTTCACATGGTTAAATTAAGTGTTAACATTAATCTCCATACATAAATGTATACATTTGTAAAGAGGGTTCTTGTGCAAAGTATTTGGAAGTAATAACTAGCAACATCTCACAAATCCTACATGTTTTTTTATATACATGGAAAACGTTAAAGAATGTTCCATGTTCAATACAAGTACAGCATCTGTGACATGCTGTCAGTAAAGCATCTGTGACATTTCTGTTACCACAGAAACTAATTTTTCTGAATTGTTCCTCAGTTTGTAAAAACAAGCACAAAATCCTGTTTACAGTAAAGCACTTACAATGTAAGTCATTAGGGCAAGAGATTGCACTGGAATAAATGTTAAAAGTTTCAAAGGTATATGCACAAAGCTTGAGCATTATACTATTCGCATGAGACTTGTGTGATAGAATTGCTTACTAACCTTGTCTGTGCAAAGTTGTATTCAATCATTTATCGAATACTAACTTGACCATGTAATCCATAAATCCCAGTAACATTTACACGATACATGCAAGGATACCAGAAAGGAAATGTTTACGCAGAGAAACTAATTGTAATGCATAACCAGAAATTAATTCACCTAGAACAGTAGTCCCACTGCTAAAAGAACAAATCTGACAACTTTCAACTCAAATAACTCACATTTTTGTACTGAACTATTTGAAATAACTCCAGAAATATGAGCTGTACATTCCTGTACAGTGCATTACTGTAAATGCAATTTTTTTTTTTTTTTTTTTGTGCTTAATTTTACAAACTGGGGGACGACTTGTTTTGAACCAGCAACATTTCTTGAATTGAGTGTGCCAAGCATTTTGGAGCACATCCTAAAATCAAACACATTTAGCCCAAGTGTTTGACAATGTCCCCAATGTGAGCTGTTCAGTGTTACGGTGAGAATAATTGATCAGTGTTCAATGATTGGCTTCAGTGAGCTCGGACCACTGGGGTTGTTTATTCACAGATAACATCCTCTCTGACAGCTGTGGCCTGTGCATTTTAAATCTAGGTCTTCAGTGCGATTCATGCCATTAAGAAAACACAGTTTCCCAATGAAAAGACGGCATATGCCCATCGTATATTACATGGCAGTCAACTAATAATACCAACTGAAATTTTAAAAACACGTCCATGCACAAAAGCCAAGAAAAAAGCTCTCTAATAATATTTGCGATAATAAATTTTGTTTAGTCAGGGTACATGGTTACTTTTCAAAACTTACACTGATCTAACACTGAATGCTCAAGCAGCCTAATTTACACTTAGAAAACTCCTGATGTTGCTATAACAATGCAAAAAGCACTTACCAATTTGCTTGAAGTGAAAATCAATCCTCCTTTTCTGTTTAATTAATCAATCGCACGATCATGCAGAACATCTCAGGTTTTTAAATCCATAAGGATCTCTTTCTCAATGGTGATGAGGCAGTGATGACAGCCGACTCGTCAGTGAGATCTCGCGCTCTTCACTTTCAAATTACGTACATCACTTAAAGCGTGATTGCGTCACTCAAGGCCAGCTAGAAGGCCTGGACTGGGACATATCCTAAAGACCACACCCACAAGAACAAATAAATGATGAATCTGACATTCTGACTTTAGATGCCTATTCACTTACATTGTTAGGGGATTCTGTGTAAATTCTGAAGGCCTGACGGGGTGGAGCTCAGACTCACGCGCTGCTGCGGCTAACGAGCATGGCTTCGGGCATGCGATTTGTGAAAAAGTTGTCACACTTTGCTTGTAAGCATCGAGGAATAAATTCTGATTGGATACATTTTTTTGTTTTTTGCTATTCGTTTGTAGATTAATTAGGAGTGGAAAGCAATTGAAAATACAAAAGGTCAATGAGAATGAAAGGATGAAAAAACATTTATTTATTAGGCATGTTACGCCAGCAGAGAAGGCTTTGCTGGCCCTGAGAAATCATCACTGCCCTCTGACAGGTGGCCAATTACACTGCTTTGTGTTTTCAAAATGTCGTCAGTGACTTGTTTGATAATATTGGAAATTGGAAATGCTATTGTGTCTTCGTTCATGCTGTAAAATAGAGTTATACTGAGACAAATTAAGATGCCAGTGTTATGATTTAAAGCATAAGTGTGGATGTCTATGTGTCCATGAAGGTGAAATGTGTTCGGTACTGGCCAGATGAGACCGAAGTGTACGGAGACATCAAAGTGACGCTGATCGAAACGGAGCCTCTTGCCGAATATGTGATCAGAACTTTTACTGTTCAAAAGGTAAAACACTTCTTAACCAATTCATTCCTCCATCTATACCTAAAAGAAATGTATATTAATCTAAGATTGCTCTTTAACAACATTATTATAAAATAATGTGGTGGACTGATATGGATTTTTAATTGCAGATACCGGTATTAAGAGAAGGGTGCTTGATGTAATGACACATCTATACATGTCATTAATCTCAATTTTATTATAGATGTACATAAATTTGCTGAATTTGAATGCATACCTTCTCATATTGTATTACTTTATTATTATATTTTACTTTATACTTCATTGTTCACTGATGTGGATTTTTTTTCTTTGGCTTCTCACAAGAGTACACAGAAGGAATAAAACACACAGTGATAACACACTAGAACTACATAAAATCCAATAAAAAATACATTGTACATCATTATGATCTCAGAATCTTATACAGTGATCTCAAATGATCACAGTTACAAAACCAATTAAAACGAAACAAAACTACCATTACACTCCTCCATTAAACAATCTGATGGCCATGGGTACTAACACATTTTTATAAATCTTTAAAAAAAAAAATTGGAACCCAGTACCGCGTTTCGGACGGGAGCATTACAAATTCATAATGCAATGGATGTGTGGAATCAGATGTAATATTCCTTGCTCTTCTGAACATTGCGTCCTGATATTATACACTGACAAGGCTGTGGGTAAATTTTGAAAACACATGATAAGATGAGATTTTGACTGTGTTTTTCTTTGTATAATTATTTATAAATAAAATATTATAATACAGTATTAAAATATATGTGTGTGTGTTTAAAAACAGCAAATGTATGTACATATACTGTATAATACAATTAATTGGATATACATGAATTTGAATGAATTCATGACTTTGAATAGCTAAATTGAAATACACACTTATTTATATATTATTAATTTATTATTAGATTTTTTATTTTATTTATTATGTATATTAAATAATATAAAATCAAAATTCAGTTAAATATTTTTAAAAAGATTTCAGATTGTTTACAGATTATAAAATCTTTATTATACATTGACAAGGATATCGGTACATTTTGAAAGTAGATGATTTCAAGGGTGTTTTTCTTTTAGGAGAAACATCTGAGAATCGGGAAATTTAAGCAAAAGGCTCTATTTGATTTCTATTTAATGTCATTGCTTTCAAGGAGAAACAATTTAGATATTAAAGAGACCTCATTTGTAAATGTTCATTCCTATTGCCTGCTTCCATGCTTCCACGTTATGAAACATGACTACGCACTGAGAGATGGATGTATCATAACTCATCTTTCTCTTTCAAAGTTAAAGAAATGTTTGAAAGGCAGCAGCCTCGTGAGACAGATGGATCGAGTGGTTTATGAAACTTGCTGATGACATGCTGTTCCATACCGTACTCTCGCCTCCTCCGAACAGCTCCCAAACACAAATTTTTCCCACTATCAATGCTTCTCTTCTATTCTACATCTGTTCTCTTTTGAACACAACATTCTGCAACAGAACCCGAGCTGTTCTTAAGAGCGGTTTCAAGCTTTATGATTTGCTTTTATTGCAAGAAACCATGTGCAGGCTTATAGTTTGTCTGTTAGAATTTAACATCATGGTTATGTTTTTATGTATGCAGATCTGATTTCAAGCTGTTCTTGAACAATATGAAAAAACGATAAACATGATTGAGTGAGAAGTGTATTATGGGCTTAAACACAAGCTCATGGTTCATATGGTATGGATGAGCGTATGATTGGATGGAATGTACTTGAAGATGGACGAATAGAAATGCCCATATTATCTCAATTTTTTAAAGTGATTGAAAGGTCTTTAATACCGTCTGCCGGTGGAATTTCCATACTGCAAATGTAGGAATTGAGTTTAGACTTTGCGTCAACAACAGATGTGTTTCTCGGACGTCTTAGAGCAATGACCTGTTCTCAGGATAATATCAAATTGTGCTTTGCACTACTTCATTACCGCACAATACACCCATAATTTGCATGCACACACCCACAGATAGCGCAAACACTCCCATACACACCACTGCTCCCTCTAAGCTGCACTTCTGATATTACTCCTGCGCAGACGGAAAAAAAATCTCTGCGTACCGCGCGCAGACTCAAGGATGTGTGGGAAAACCTAGAGATTTCTTGTATTAGAGCTAAATGCATTCTCAGTATTTCAATTGGAGTCCATGTGAATGTTCATTTTTCCAGGATGGAGCTGAAGCTTGAGTGAAATCCTGTGTGAAAACTAGGTGGAAATACGCATTATTAAGTCGTGAAACAACACATCCAAACAACTGCATTTACCGTGAGGCGCGAGCGCTATTGGTGAATGCGGATATGCGTTTGCGCACCCGAACAGTTAAATGTGCTTCATGGTCAATGCCCGTCCCACGAGTGAATAACATAAACAGTTGCTTATGTCTTAGGTGAATGCAAACAGGTGTAACAAAAAATCAGGTATGTGTCAAAATTTCAGATCTGTACATAAGACGTTGCAATGTAAACACACTAATGCAGCCTAATAGATCTGTCGCTGTTGTTAATATTAATCAAACAACAATATTTAAAAGAAAGCCACTGACTGCTCTTTATTTGTTTGTTTTATATTACCCTACTATGTTCTTAGTTTACTTAATAATTAGGCTACTTCTTTATTATTATGGCTATTTACCTAACAATTCAAAATGTTAAACAATGTTTACTTAATTGAAAAAGTACTACGGCAACATGCCTCTGTTTTAATTTAATAGGTTATTATGTACATTAATATTTAACTTTTTAAATATATATATATATATATATATATATATATATATATATATATATATATATATATGGCCGAAGGTTCCACCCAGTAGAAATAGGATTTGCTCAGCAACATCTAAAATGAGAGGGAACATTGATCCACATTGATCCACACCCACTTGCACTTTGACCACTTGCTTGCACGAAAATTGCACTTCGAATTAGCACTCTCACGAAAATTGGACAAGACGTAGCGCAAGGTTCTTGCTCGTAGCGCTGTGCCTAGCGCAGTCACGAAAATAGCCCTAAGGGTTAACGTGAGGGGATTATTTAACTTTTTAACAATATGATTCCTTTAGACCACTTTAATAAGTCCATATGTGTGTATGTAGGTATGGATTTCACCCCCGAATACTAGATATGAGCGAGCCTACTCGCCATCTATAGTGGCTCAGTTACTGCTCTTAGAACACACACGGCTTTAAACGGCTACATGTGTCCTCGACTGGCAGTATCAGCACCTCCAGGCATGGATTATGCCACTCGCAATCCTGAATTATAATTAAAAGCTTATCAGAGCATTAACGGCTAGTAAAGTAGTAGTTTCTACTGTAAAGCAACACAGCCTGGGCTCACACAGACAGAGCCACATGTCTGTGCTGTAGTTAAAACCCACACGTCCAATGGCATGTGGAGTCGCTGTGGAATAAAACTGATACGGACAATGACACTGGATTAATATTATTTTGTTTGCACATGAGTAACACATTAATGTATTTACAGTGTATGGGTGACTCTCGCAAAAACATTTCACTGCGATTTAATTGTGAGAAATTATATTAAAAGCATTCATTTTCATTTTATTGAGGTGTAAAACCATTATATTTGATATACACAATGGTACTGAAATATTATTATATTCATATACAATGATATTTGTACGATAAAGTACTTTTACCATGGTGCATGTCTAAATAACAAGGTACAACCATGGTACTGTTCATGTCCTAAAAACCATGGTAATATTGTGGTACAGATTTGTGTAAACAGGATTATTTATGTGAAATCCTACTCATTTCCTACCATATTCACCTATCCATCACACACTGATGATTGAGACCTGTCCAACTCAAGCTGATCTTCATTTCAGAAGGGTCATCACGAGATTCGGGAGATCCGGCAGTTCCATTTCACCAGTTGGCCTGATCACGGTGTTCCCTGCTACGCCACCGGCCTCCTGGGCTTCATCCGACAGGTCAAGTTCCTCAATCCTCCAGACGCAGGGCCCATCGTGGTACATTGCAGGTGTGACACTTATAATGCTTACACTGTCTTATCTTCTACTCTTTCTACCTTTATTTTTATGTACTCTGCCTATCCCTGTCTCTTTCTCTTTTCACTCTCTCTCACTCTTCTAAGATGCTTTTTAGCCCCATTGTTCATGTTTAAAGTTGGACAGATAGTTTGATTATGAATTCAAAATGAGAAGCCCATTGATTTTTCAGATCAGATACTTCCCAAGGGTCTTTAATAGCTGCTATGAATATAATACTGTATTTCTATGTTTTGTGTTTAAGTTACTGGTCTTCAGGCCGGTTTTGAAATAAATAAATCTAAAATTTTGTAATTGCCTTAAAATATAAAGATGTGTAATATACAGTCAGTCAGTCATTAGTGCATAATAAACCCCAAAAGGGTGGTCAGGACCTTGATTGTGGAGCAAAGGGTCTTGTCTATTTTGTGAGAGCGACTGACTCAGTGTACATTACCCTACATATTAAATATAGTAAATATAGGCTATAGATGGGCATGAAATAATTTTTTTATTCTATTTTTTTCTTTTCTCCCCAATTTGGAATGCCCAATTCCCAATGCACTCTAAGTCCTCGTGGTGGTGTAGTGACTCGCCTCAATCCGGGTGGCGGAGGATGAATCTCAGTTGCCTCCATGTCTGAGACCGTCAATCCGCACATTTTATCACGTGGCTTGTTGAGCGCGTTACTGCGGAGATGTAGCATGTGTGGAGGCTTCACGCTATTCTCCGCGGCATCCACGCACAACTCAGCACGTGCCCCACCAAGAGCAAGAACCACATATTATAGCGACCACAAGGAGGTTACTCCATGTGACTCTACCCTCCCTAGCAACCGGGCCAATTTTGGTTGCTTAGGAGACCTGGCCGGAGTCACTCACCACACCCTGGATTCAAACTCGTGACTCCAGGAGTGGTAGTCTGCGTCAGTACTCGCTGAGCTACACAGGCCCCCGAAATATTAATTTAGGTTGAAATAATGTTATTATGTGAGAAGAAAGAGACCGCAGAGACTCTTGAAACACTGATTTCGACCTCCGGTTTGCATTGGAGTTCTGCAAGGTGTTTATATTGCACATGACTACCTAACTGCTCATTATACCACTTATTACATGACTTCTTGCCAAATAAATTGACATAAAATATTGTTTTGAGTTTAAATTATTAACTTACTTGTAAAGATTTCAGAGTGATACAAGAAGCAAAAAAAGATGACTCCCAATACCTGGATGACTGGTGAAATATAACTTTATTCCCAGATGTGCTGCCATTATTTAGAAATATCAGATTGCTGGATGGCGTGATTGACCAATCAGATTTGAGTATCACAAAGAGCCATGTCATTTATATATTAAAAATCTACTACATTCAGTTGTAATGCATTCATTTCCTCTTTTAAGAGAAGAAAACAACATAATACACTACCAGTTAAAAATTCTTAGAGGATTAGTGAAGTCATCGAAACTATGAAATTTTGTTCTTATTTAATTAATCTTGACTGCATATTCCTCACATCTACCTTCCTTTTTGGATAGATGCACAGGCTATAGCAAGAGTGTAGATTAACACTCAGTGAACTGGTAGCATAATATAACTAACTTTTTATCTATTTGGGTATGAAATGAAGGAGGTACGGGAGGATGACAGGAAGCTTTCACACATAAACGAGCACACTCAAACATTCTCACACTAATGTTGGACGTTCCAGAACATACATAGACATTCACCCATGAATTTGTCCTCAACATTCCCACATGCTACAAAGATGGACACATGGATAGACAGACCCGCTCGCCCACTGGTGGGGTGTAATTGGGGGGACATGTGGGAAGACAATTTTGGAATGAAAGGTGACAGGAGTAGACTGTGAAATAGCAGAGTGTGAATTTGCAGCCGGTCCTAAAAGAAAGAGCAGATGTGACAAAGAAGCATAGAAGAACTGTCAAGTGCTCGTAGAACAGAGATTTCCACTGAGATTAGATTTTAGTTATAGTGTTGATTTTGATTAAAGCAGTAGTTCACCCAAAAACCAAAACATTTCTGTCTTCATTTAGTCACCCTAATGTTATTCCAAATACATTTGACTTACTGTACTTTCTTCAGTGGAACACAAAAGAAAAAAGTTTTACACAATGTCCCAGCTGCCAGGTTACTCATCAAGCACAAGACACATATAAACGAATAAAACATTTCATGTAGTTAATAGCAAACCTGCCGCAACACATCTTGACACTCCATATTTGAAAGTACTGCACGCAAACAAGTAGTACGATTTGAGAGCTTCTTCAGAGGAGAAAATCTTTTTTAAATAGCAACTTAAATTTTGGTCTGTTCCTTATTCAAAGCAATTTAGAGGTCTGCAACCAGACCTGGGCCCGATGGGGCCCGAGAAACCGTCCGGTTTAGGACTAGATTTGGGTCCGTTTTTATAGTATGACTTCTGGTTAGGGTTGGTAATTAATGAAAAAATAAACAGGTCTACCTAACTTGTTTCGTGCATGCATTCTCTTTCACAGACATGCAAACGTGTTAGGGGCCGTTCATACTGAACATGTTTTTGCGTGTGTCTGCTCTGTTTTTCCATTGTTTTCCTATGTAAACGTTGTGGATGGACGTCGTTGACTTTTCCACCTCGTCTCGCTGTTTCTTCAGCATCTCATGCATGAACACTGCATTTTTATACACCGTGTCAAGTTAGAAAGAAAGTCAAGTTTCAAAAATGCATCTCGAGACACCTGCTTTCTGTTTCATTCATTGTGCAGCACCTATAGTTTTAGCGCAGGTGTCACAAATTTTCAGCGTTCTGAAGGAGTTCTGGCTGCAAAGAGGACTTCAACTGACTGTTTTATAATGTTATACATGATTCTAGATTGTTCTGCAACAAGCAAAGTTTTGGCGCTTGATAAACTGTAAGGTAATGTTTTCCCGTTTCTTCTCTAGTGTGCTGAGGGTCCGCCGTGCCTTGTTAACACTGTGCATGATAACTGTTATGAACTGCCTATGATGCTTACATAAAATACGGTCGACTGCAAAAATTCTTGCTTGGAGAAGAAATTATAAAGAGAGTGAGCGATTTCAGGTTCAGGTCAGGTTCAGATTTTAAATCTGATGGTGCTGGTCGGGTCACATGGTGTCGGGTGCGGGTCGGGATTAATTTTAGGCTCATGCAGACCTCTAAACAGTCCTACCAGTATTTCGCGGCACTTTTTCCTGATTTATGCGGCCCAAAATGACTGAATTTGCTGCAGCTTTTCTCAAATTTTGTGATGCATTTGGGGTTGTTTTGCAGTGAAAACTCATAAATTATCTTTATACTCCTCTGTAATTTTGTTAATTACATGTAAATATTTTAATGCACAATAACTGAATATGCAGTTTGCAAGAACAAACATTCACATACGTAATAAATCTGTAAACTAAAAACACATATGAGGATTCAATAATTATGCCTGTTGCAATTATTACATTGTCTGATATTGAAATCTGATATATGGCCATATACAAACAAATACAATTAGAGTTCATATATTTGAGCATTTATATACAAATGTAAATTCCACAAGTATTTAAAAAATATATATGTTACATATATGAAAATGGCCATTTTTGTCACATTATGAACATTCATTTTCAGCGTATTCAGTGTTCTGCATATATTGCCATTTTCAGATTCATAGCCTACTGTATTAAGCACTTCAAATTCTAATCACATTTTACTACACCACTAATGGGGGTTTTACGTGAATGTTAGGGATACTTTGTACCAATGCAGGTTTTTGTGTCTCATTCGCAGCATGCAGGGTGAAGATTAAACGCTAGCTGTGATGTATGTGGCATGTGTGCTGTCTGCGGTCCCACGAAAGTTTAGACAAGGATTTTGATAGTGAACCCACCACGTGGAGGAGAGGAGGCGGAGATACTTTACATTGTTACTATGGAGATTATACAATGGCATCTGTACATTTGGATATGTTGCAACTGCTTCAAGCTTTTCAAGCATTTCTTTTGCCGCTGTCAGTGAAGGAAAGCAATGAGATTCCCTCAGGTTTATGGTTTTTGTGGAAAATTTGCAAACATTGCAAGGGGGGGACTGTCTGAAGCTATTGTATTGCTTCAGAAGATTTGGAATATAGCGCATTTATCATATGGACTATTTTTATGGTGCTTTTATAATGCGTTTAGTCATTTTTGGAGTTTGAAAGCATTCGTCCACATTCATTGTCGTTTTATTTAATACTTTTGTGTTCCACGGAAGAAGAAAAAAATGGAAATGATGACAGAATTTTCATTTCGGTGAACTATTCCTTTAAATGGAAGAAGACAAAATATTTTACATAGCTTTAGAGAGAAGTTAACAGACAAAAAAAAAAAAAAAGCATATAATGGCTTACTAATTACATTTTATGAATGTCAATTTAGGGATTATGGTAATGTTGCTATGAATGAACTAAGGACATTCTCTCTTTCTCTCTCTCTCTCTCTCTCTCTCTCATATCCTTTTCATCAGTTGTTTACCAGTCACACCATTAATCACTAAAAATGACAGCCAATCTGTGGCTCTGTGGAGTTGCTCTGTATTTGTGTGTATACATGTGCAGTAGCGTTTTTAACCACCACGCAAACCATGCAATTTTGTGGGGCCCCGGACATCGGGGGACCCCCCGCCCCAGGTAGGAAAGCTCCGCAAAAAATGTTTGAGGGGTGATATAATGTTCTGAGTACATCAGTTCTTAGCGGATATGATGTTGTCTGCGGTCTCAGAACGGTTCATAAATCCGCTGGGTTCGGATCAGTAGGACTTCGAGTTCGGGTTTGTAATTTATGAAAAAATATACAGGCCTTCTGAATTTGTTTCGGCCACACGCTTTAACTCACACAGATACGCGCAAGCAGATGAGTTAGGGGCCATTCACACCGAAAGTGTTTTTGTGTACCTCTGCTCTGTTTTCCATTGTTTTCCTTTGTAAACATGTTCAGGACGAACGTCCTTGACTCCTGAACACGTCTCGCTGTTACTTCAGTGTCTCATGCAGGACTGGCACATTTTGTGTAAAATTAAAAAGAATTCAGGTTTTAAAAATGCATGTCGAGGGGCCTGGGTAGCTCAGCGAGTATTGACACTGACTACCACCCCTGGAGTCACGAGTTCGAATCCAGGGCATGCTAAGTGACTCCAGCCAGGTCTCCTAATTGGCCTGGTTGCTAAGGAGGGTAGAGTCACATGGGGTAACCTCCTTGTGGTCGGGATTAGGGGTTCTCGCTCTCTATGGGACATGTGGAAAGTTGTGCGTGGATCGCGGAGAGTAGCATGAGCCTCCACATGCTGTGAGTCTCCGCGGTGTCATGCACAGCAAGCCACGTGATAAGATGCACGGATTGACTGTCTCAGAAGCGGAGGCAACTGAGACTTACCCGGATTGAGGTGAGTAACCGCGCCACCACAAGGACCTACTAAATAGTGGGAATTGGGCATTCCAAATTCAAAAAGGGGATAAAATAAAAAAATACAAATACGCATGTTGAGACACCTGCATTCTGTTTCAGTCGTTTCACTGCGTCTAGATTGTTTTTAGCGCAGGTGTCACAAAGGTTTTACATTATGAACAAGTTCAGGTTGCAAAGAGGTGACTATTACAATGTTTAACATTATTCCAGATTATTCTGCACCAAGCAAAGTTTCAGCGCTTGATAAACAGCAATGTTTTTATCCTTCTGCTCTAGTGTGCTGATGGGCCAATGTGCCTTGTGTGTTTACTGTTACGAATGTTGTCTACAATGGTTACATAAAATACAGCCTTTTGCAGCATGGTGAATAACACACTGCAGCATTAGAATATAAGCTCCAGGTGAAAGTAAAGTAAATAAGACAGAAATATATTACTATTGTATACAACAAATCTTCAAAGTAATAATGATAATACTGTATCATATTATTATGACAAACTGGACAACAATAAATAATTGTTGAGTTATAATATTAATATATACTGTAACAACAGAATTCCAAATGTGTTACTGGGTGAAGTAGTTTTGCACACCCTATTCACTAAAATAAAATAAATAAAAAAAAGTTTGCATGGTTGCAATCCAGCAGGCGGTGCCTCAATATATATAAAACTGTTTTAAACTGCAACTTAAACAATGCAACTATTATTCTGCATTGCAGAGGTAAAACGCAGTAAATACATGTTGTTTCAAAAATTGAGCAATGACCGAAATCAGGTCTCTTAGGAGCCATTCACACTGAACACATTTTTGCATCCATCTGCACAGCTTTTCAATTGTATATCCATCTTTGTACAACAAAAATAGAGCCCTTGAAATGTTAACATGCTGTCAATAAGGCTTGGGATTGATGCCTTTTCACGCATCGATAATCAGAACTTTTTACCTATGATTATTGATCTATATCTGCATTTTTTCAGATATAAATAAGGCTACTCACTGTACAATAGTTTTTGTCTCATCATACATATTACTCAGCACAACTCTGGTAAAGTGTGAGCAGCAGGGTAACTTAAAGGGAGTTGCACTTCAGAAGCATCTGTCTACTACATGGCAGCATCTAAAAGTAGAAACAATTATTTTCTATGAATGTACACACACTGCTGCTGTCGCTCGGCATCTGTTGGAGGAACACAGCTACGACTCCAGAGGCTGCTCAAAATTCTGCAGTGCCCACTAGCATAGTTTTCTATTAAATTCGACCTAAATCATATGGTACTTCCCGCGACCGGTATCATCCCCTTGTGGTCTCCCAAAGCTATTATGCCAGACTACAATAAACAGAATGCCAACTGACAGTGAATTGAAAAGCTCATAAATTAGTCTTCTACTTTTAAATGTCTGCTCATGTTAATATATCGATGCCTCAAAAACATATTGAGAAAATAGCTTGCTGATCAATAATCGATATATTGATATTTTGTGTCATGTCTATGTCTAGAAGCTTGATAAAATCTTGTGTTTTTGTGTTTCCTGTAGTGCTGGTGCTGGCAGAACAGGCTGTTTTATTGCAGTGGACATTATGTTAGACATGGCAGAGAGTGAAGGAGTGGTGGACATCTTCAACTGTATCAGAGAGCTGCGCTCACAGAGAGTCAACATGGTACAGACTGAGGTGAGTAACACTACGTACAGCTATTTACTTTTTAGCATTTGTATTAGAGTCTGACCGATATGGGATTTTTGAGACCGATACGATACTGATTTTAGAGGGGGAATATTCACCGATTACCGAAATGGTGGCCGATATAGTTAATTTTTAAGCTGGAATTAAAACAGACCTTTTCTATGTGGATTATGCACCGATTTTGCACCGATATGACTATGCAAAGGTACTCAGAAGGCTGCTTTCTTAAACAAATATTTTTATCAAAGAATATTTGACATTATTATTATACATTGTCAACAAATTCTAGAAATGAACACTGAGAAAATAAAGAAAAAATAAAAATAAAATAAATAGCTAAATAAACATCAGTATTACTGTTTAGTATCAGTTAAATGCTGACTATTTTAATACTTCCAGTCAATTATTGGCAGGTTGTAAAACAAGAAGCATTTACATCTGCCGAGACAAGAGAAAAACAGCGGCAGCAGTGTTACACCGTATTCTGCTATACAAGTTCAGGGGAAACTTTCAACAGTGGAAAACCAGACTTTTAAATATTACATTTTGTAAATGCAACGACTGGAATTGTTCAGTTGAAGGGGGTACCAATCTGTGAATCTTGAACAAAACAGTTTGGTGAATACATGTTTACAAATTAGCTTCCACTCAGCTGACAAGCAATGAAAGTAGCTACATGGTTAGCTAGTTATCTATTAGCTCTTTGTCATGGAAAGTAAAAGATTGACCAGCTTTGCGTCTCACCAACTAGGTAACAACATAGCGTGAAATCAACACTCAACAGACACAATCCACCACCACACCATTGTCTACTGAACTGCAAAAAGATGCTCTGATGTTTACCCTTCAATCTGCTACATTACTTACTGCACTGACAAACTATAGCTGGCTAACAGCAAACAGACATGAGTGACATGGTTGTCAGGGTTAACGTTATATTAGTTATATTGAAAAGGGAAAATGATGGGGTCATTGTTTATTAACTTTCCAGTATGTATTTCACAAACTAGTAAGCAACTTACAGAGAAGACACCACTCAACTCTGCACCGCTTAACTCCGCCCTGTCTGCAGAGCCACCGCCAGCTCAGAGTTAGCTCTGTAAACTACGTAATGACACCAATTCTAAAGCATTGTTTTCTGCATTATATGTTCTGAAAAAGTTTTCATATCTGCGCATATCGGTAAACATATACGCCGATACCGATATATCGGTGAAAGGATAATATCGGCCGACCGATATCTGACAAAGTGGTTTGAATATATACATTTAATGAATGTCAAAGTTAAGCAATGATAAACACATCCGGCCACCAGATGCTACCTTCCAAGAACTAAACAACACAAGAACAGTGAGCACACATTTACCACATGCAATGACACACAAATACGGAGCCTTGACTTAAGAGGAACACAACTCCAAAAGTATATCACTCATGCTTATGGTCCTGAGGAGAAATTAAACCTTTTTGTGGGTGAATCCAGCGGGCGGCACCTCAATATATACATATATAAAACTGTTTTAAACTGCAACTTAAACAATACAACTATTATTCTGCATTGCAGAGGTAAAACGCAGTAACTACATATTGTTTCCAAAATTGAGCAATGACTGAAATTAGGTCTCTTAGGAGCCATTCACACTGAACACATTTTTACGTCCATCTGCACTGCTTTTCAATTGTATATCCATCTTTGTAAACATGCGAAAAGTGGATGTCTTTGACAGCTGCACCGCATATTACGTAAGATCGCCACGTTTTTCACATGCCGTTTCATGTTAAAAAGAACTTACAATTTTAAAAATTTGCATACTGTTTTATTCATTGTTCTGTGTCTAGCTTTTTTTTTTTTCTTTTTTTTTTTGTGCAAGAGTTAGTATGATCTGAACAGCTCTTTAAACTATGAGCTGTCCTGTGACAGACGAGTTTGGCTGGACTATGCTCTGATTCAAAGAAAATTTTATATCAGACTATTTTATAATCCACATTTGGCTGAACAATCAAAAACTTTGAAGCCATTTTTCTCGGTTTCAGTGTTGGTGTAGTATGGCTTTGTAGGTGGGAGACATGATAAAGAATGAAAGACAATATATTATTCATTGTTGTGAGTTATTTTATTACATTATTTCAACATTAGTGCAAACTTTCAGTTTTCAAGTCTAAAAATGATTTACTGAAAGTATCAATATATTCGTTTGAAAGCTCCATTTTCAGTTTCCTAATGTATGCAGTAATTGAAAGTGTTTTTAAACAAAATCACAAATGAATCGCACTACGTCAGATCGACAAGATGTTTTATTCTGTCTATTCTGATATCAGACAATTTTGCAGTTTGAATGGCGTGCTTTTAAAAGACTAACACTAAACACAGAGCAAGTGATAATGGGTTCTGGGAGGCAATTTATGTCAGCCCACAGCCCCGTTCACAGATAATCCTCCACAGACACAACACAAAGCAATTAATCTTTTAAAAGGCTTTTTGCCTCCTTTGTCCTCAGCCCTCAGCAGAAGTGCTCACCAGGTTCTGGAGTAATGGGTGCGAGGGGTCAGCGAAGCTCGACTTTAGCTTAGCGTGGATCAAAAGGCCTACTTTAACATTCAAACCTTTAAGCCGCAGGCATTGTTGGGCTAAAATATAGATAGATATGGCCAGCATTTAGGGCCAAGCATTAAAGGAGAGTTTAATATTAGCCGCAGGAAGGTACGGTGCTTTGAGTGGCCCCTTGATCTAATTTTTAAGGCTGTATTTGGGGCGTTTTTGGGTACGTTGCAGCCGGATTTTTCAGCATCAGAAGCTGCAAAGCTGAAATCCATGTAGAACATCCCTGAAGCTAGAGATACTTCACCACCATCAGCAAATTGAGCTTCATGCACTGATGTTCATGCACAGCTCTTATACTATATTTCAGGGGCTATCGGCTCATATTTCCCTCATGATTTTCCATTATGCTATGCAGCGTTCACTCTCAGCTTGAGGTCTGGCTCTTAAAACATAAGTGTGGGAATGTTTATTAATTATGTAGATTGCCTGGTTTGAAGATTGTGAAAGTTTAAACCGAGCCTTAATCATTTTAGTGAGCGATATTTTTTTATTATTGATAAATTTGGCAATAAAAATGAGGATTTCTCATGTGACCAAAGAGCGAATTGGTGCATTTATCTTAATTGAAAACAATCATTTTAAAATAGTGAGATAATAAAGTGTCTTCAGTTTTATTTTTTTGTGACTCAAATATTGCTTAAGGTTTCAAATCATAAATTATCTAAAGATCTAAAGACGTAATGATTCTCTACAGACATGATTGTAAATTTACTGCAGAATTGATCTCTTACAAAAGAGTACCATTATATTATCATGTTTTTTGACATATCACCATGGTAATACTTTGTTATTTGGACACTATCATTAGGTAATTTTATAGTATTCTTGGATGTCCCTTGGAGAGTCATGTAAATACCATGGTATAAGAATTTATGAACACATGGCTAATATCAAATTACCACTGTATTACATGTAATATCATCACTGTACTAAGGTACAATCACAATAATTTTTTGTAAGGGATTTTCTATATTTCTCTGTGCAGGAGCAGTATGTGTTTGTGCATGATGCCATTCTAGAAGCATGTTTATGTGGGAACACAGCGATTCCAGTGTGTGATTTCAGAGCCATCTACTACAACATCAGTAGATTGGACCCTCAAACCAACTCCAGTCAGATCAAAGATGAATTTCAAGTAAGAAATCTTCTGACTCTGGGCCATGGGCCTTCCCTGTTAAAAACGTACATCGTAACAATTTCTGCCTAAATACTAACAATATTTTTAACTAAATTATTTTAGAATTTTAGAAGTGACAACAATAATGTTGAGTAAATCAATAAATAGACAATGTCTTGTAAAATGATATTGTTTAAATGACAAAAAGTTAATAAAAAAAAGTCAAATAAAAAATATAAATAGCACAAAAATAAAAATAACAAAAAGAGCAATTATATTATATATGTATATATATATATATATATATATATATATATATATATATATATATATATATATATATTTTTTTTTTTTTTTTTTTTGGACAACATATATTTAGATAATAATAATTATATTTATTTATCACACATTATACATTTGCACATATACAGTAAAATTCTTTTTTTTCACATATCCCAGCTAAGCTGGGGTCAGAGTGCAGGGTCAGCCATGATACAGCGCCCCTGGAGCAGACAGGGTCAAGGGCCTTGCTCAAGGGCCCAACAGTGGCATCTTGGCAGTGCTGGGGCTTGAACCCCCAACCTTCTGATCAGTAACCCAGAGCCTTGACCGCTGAGCCACCACTGCCACAAGACAAGATATATTCCACAAGACAAAAAATTACTGAATTCGCATAAAGGGGATGTTAAAACAGAATGATTTGTGTAAATTGTTATTATTTTGTCTTCTGGGATATAATGTATGTACGTATCTGTGATATAGTTTCTAAAGGGCAGTATATTTTATATACATTCTGAAAGGCTGTGTAAATTTATAATACATACAATATATATATATATATATATATATATATATATATATATATATATATATATATATATTTAAAGTATTAATATAAAAATTACATTAATGGGGATAACATTGCTTAGATAACATGAACTTGGAAAAAAATTATGAGAATGTTAGAGATAATTTTAAAAATACTTTGACTTTTGGAATCTTGGCAAAACTGAGCACAGTTTGAGATATTGTTGAGATCTCATTTGAAACTCTGAAGGAGATACATGTCAGATTACTAGGCCTTTTCCTCAGGATATCAATCTCCTCCATTGGCGCTCAGATTAATCTCATTAATGTCTAGGAGGAACAATTAAGACACTAGATATCTCATTTGTGAATGTTCATCTCTGTGGATGGTAAAAACAGTAGAACAGATATAGATGTTTTTTCTAAACCTAAATCTGTAAGTTACACTGTCAACTCATTTGGGCGTCTAATTTACTGAATCCTCCAAGGATTTTTCACCATTTGGCAGAACTGTATTATGGCTGAAGGCTCTACAGTTATTTCTAACAACTTCATCAAGCTCTCATTAGGCAATGGTGTAATTTTTATTGTCATTTCTCTTAAATTCCAAGTGCTTTTGAATAAGTCAATCGGCATAAGTGAGGCAGCTTCCATAATGCATTTAGATGAGGTAGGTGAGTAAAGACACAGTGACTCAAACGTCTGGGGAAAAATGCTTTTTACGAGCCATTGGCAAGCTGCTACAGCCTCATAAAGCCCAAAGCTAAGCTATTTCTTTTCACGGTGCCTTTATGTTTTGTATTCCCTGTGAAATGAGCGAGCCACTTCCATCTGAGGGGAAGAGAAATCTCAGATCTGTAAGGTGTCTCATAAAATATGATGAATATATTTCTATCTTCCTTTCCTCCCAGATCTTTCATTTTCTATCTACCACTGCATCTCTCTGTCTTGTAGGCCATTTTTCACTGTCTCTTTCTCACAATCTCTCAGTCTGTCTTATACATAAGTAATGACTGACCTTCAGTTTAGTAAAATATTTGCATTGGTTGCGGTTGGACCAGTAGTGCGAGTGGAATTGGTTTCATAAACATATTTTTTCCAAGAAAGACCAAAAGCTGCATTGTTTTTGCAAAAGTTTTTCGTGGTTTCTTTTTGGGGGTTTGGTTCAAATTTTAAAGGTACTGTGGGCTTCAAAAGTCCAAGACCACATTGAAAATGTAGCATTTAGAATCTAATTTAAACTAGACATAAAAACAGTTATCATTATGATGCAAAATAAACAAGAAATATTTAAGATTCTGGAGTATTTCAAAGACCCTAATCAAGTAAGCTATTTGTGACATTGACCATGTCCAAACTCTTTTGTATGAAAGGTCAAATTTCCTTGCTTCCATTGAAGCACACAAGATGCTCTTTGGAATATTCCCAAATCATGCTGGATAACATGGATAATTGGGTTTTGCACAGACTTGTGAAGTCCATGCCAGCTCGAGTGGTCATTAAAGCAAAAGTAGGACATAGCAAATACTAAGAAAAACTAAAATTCATTCAAATTTTCACTCAAATTGTTATGCTGATAATAAAATGTATAATGTAAAAACTGATATCTTAGATTTGTGCATGTTACAGTCCTTCTGGACTCTTTTCTGTTTTATCTCAGACTCTGAATATAGTCACACCTCGTGTTCGTCCGGAGGACTGCAGCGTGGGCCTGCTCCCACGCAACCACGATAAAAACCGCAGCATGGACGTTCTCGCAGTGGATCGCTGCCTGCCTTTCCTCATTTCTGTTGACGGCGAGTCAAGCAATTACATAAACGCAGCGCTAATGGACGTAAGTTCTTCAACTGTCTAATGTAGAAGACTGTTTTCAATACTACCTTAATAGAATAGTTCGCCCAGAAATTAAAGTTATGTCATCATTTACTCATCCTCATGTAGTTTCTCATATGACAAACACATATAACACTTTTTTTTCCATGGAACACTAACAAAACAAATTAAGCAGAATATCCTAGTAACAGTGAGTGGTATGCACACCAATACGCTGATAACTACCAAAAATCAGCTTATTAAAAAAATCGGACAATGCTAGAAAACCACGTTTACATGAGACTTGAAATCTTCGGGTTATTCTCTGCTTTTAACATTAAAACATAATCATTTATGCATTATATTGCAAGTCTTCTGATAGCTTTGTGTGAAGAACAGACCAAAATTTACAGTTGAAGGTAAACAATAAATGACGTTTGATGCAATCGACGTCGCACCTGGTGTGACACGTCTTGAGGCGCCATATTTAAAAGTACACAAAGGCAAATTTGTAAGTTATAGCCAAAGGGAAGATTTCGGTGCACTCTGGTAACTTCCGAGTAAACAGAGCAGAATGCCCAGGAGATTACATTGTGACAATCTCATATAAACAAGCCAATTTAACAGAGCACAAGATTAGATAACATCTCTGTAATCTCCACACATAGATCATAATCACACTTGTACCATAAACGACCATCTTCACGCAACATCTAGATAGGACAATCAAGACAGCAGACATGCATGGCAGAAAAAGAACACGATGAAAACAGGAGATAAGTAGCGAATTAAATGAATGGCCAATAATGCAGCAATGATTCAAGGAATCCAGGTAGCAGCGTGTGTGTGTGTGTGTGTGTGTGTGTGTGTCTCTCAATTAGACCCTCACGATTTCATGTTATTGAATGCTTTGGCAAGGTTATCACCGTCACTGGGGCGAATTCAATAAACTGTTGCATTATTTTAGCACACAGTATGTCATCCCAAAAATCTGCATCTTTGCTAACCACCCGCAATACAGTTCCCTATCTGTCACTCACTCGACGTTGTGTCGATGTAGTGACACTGGGGGTCGCCCTTGCGAGCCCCAAACACCTCTGATTTTTGAGAAAAGGTCAGTGGGAATTGGCAAGTGGAATTTGCATGCCACTCCCCCGGACATACGGGTATAAAAGGAGCTGGCTCGCAACCACTTATTCAGACTTTTTCTTCGGAGCCGAGCGGTTGGGCAGTCGACTTGTCCCCGAGGTGTAGGGGACCGTACGACGCTCATTGGAGCATTGGAGGAAGTTACGTGATTGCCAGGTGCGCTGGCTACGAGGCACGCAATGGTTTGCCCATCTAGCACCGCCAGTCCACGTAACACAGTTCAGCTGGTTGTGGCGTTTCGTATAGGGACCCCTAGTGTCACTACATCGACACAACGTCGAGTGAGTGACAGATAGGGAACGTCCTGGTTACTTTCATAACCTCCGTTCCCTGATGGAGGGAACAAGATGTTTTGTCCCTCCTGCTACAACCCTGAACTACCCGCTGAAAAGGCCGGGACCCTGTCTCGGCACCTCAGCACAAAACCTGAATGAGTGGTTGCGTGCCAGCTCCTTTTACACCCATATGTCCGGGGGAGTGGCATGAACTCGCCAATTCCCATTGGCCTTTTCTCAAAGATCAGAGGTGTTTGGGGCTCCCAAGGGCGACCTCTAGTGTCACTACATCGACACAACGTCTCGTTCCCTCCATCAGGTAATGGAGGTTACGAAAGTAACCAGGATGTTTTACCAGGTGCTAAATAAGATGAAATATTGCTGCGCCTTAAGTATTTAAATTAAATCATTATTTTTAGCGCAAATACGCCTCTTTCTATGTTAATTAGGCTTATTATAGAGGTTTATTCACAAAAGTCAGTGCTGTTTGCCTTGCCTTGCTCAATCAATATTGTGCAATTACTGCCCATGGAAAGCAGGTGGCAAATTGAATTTTATTTAAAAGAGATGTTTGTGTACATTGTCTAGCTATCACGGCAGCAGTAAATCATCAAATAGTGATCAAATTATGAAGAAGAGCAATAAAACTAGGGATGTGTAGAACGACTAATTTCATTGACGTTTAAACTTAACAGGTAAGCCAAACCTACAGGTGCATTATGATGCATTAGCCAATGCCCTAATATGACAGCTGTTTGGTTAAGAATGTTAACAAATAACAGTTACGAAGTTAAAAAAAAAAAAAAAAAAAAGAAAAAAAAAAGAAAAAAAAAAAGCAGACAACGCTTTCAGTGGCCACAATTCATTCTTAATGAATCCTCCTCTCTGTTATTTAGTTTAGTTCATTACACTTGTGAGGCACATTAGGACGCCAGCAGGCAAGGCTCACACACATTTTTAGTGCTGGAAAGAAGAGTTAACATGTTTTCTTATTGATTGTCCTAGAGCCACAAACAGCCAGCGGCCTTCATCGTAACGCAGCACCCACTGCCCAACACTGTGGCTGACTTCTGGAGGCTAGTGTTCGACTACAACTGCTCCACCATCGTCATGTTAAATGAAATGGATGCTGCACAAGTATGTAGTACCAGTAGGGTTGTGAACTACTTGATCCTAACCTCTATTTGGTGTTTATTGTCTGTTGTATATTTGAATTTTATAAAAAAAAAAAATAAAAAAAAAATGTGTTGAATGGCATAAGTTATATTACTGAAAGTGTTTTTTTAAAGAGGGTACACTATCCAACTCTGCAATATAAGCAAAAAAAAAAAAAAAATGTATTTTATGTTATATTTATTTTATTGAACCTTTGGCTTATTTATTAAAAATTATTTAACTAGATTTTCATTTATTTATTTATTTTATGCAACCATTGAAATATTTAAAATAATTACACTAGGATTTTTTATTTTTTATTTAAGCATTTATACATTTTTTACTCTTAGATTATAACACTTACACTTGGTTCTCAAATATTCCCACAGAAGGAAAATATACATTTATGGTAAATGTATTCTAGAAGATGACAAGCCTAAAATAAGCATACATTTAAGTGAGAGAACAGATTTCTTTGGCACGCTGCAATTTGAGTTTTTGAAATTGTTGAAAATTAAATTACAGAGTTACTTCCATTTTCTCTTGCACTCTTTCAGATTTCAATCTCATGAGTTCTAACTACTTTAATGATTCACATTGTCTGGTTGAGAACTTTTGTGCAGTGTACTTATTTGCTGTAATTCTTGCCTTGCTGTAGCTCTGCATGCAGTACTGGCCTGAGAAAGGCTCCTGCTGCTACGGCCCCATTCAAGTTGAATTCATCTCCGCAGACATTGATGAGGACATTATCAATCGCATTTTCAGGATCTGCAACATGGCACGGGTAAGTGCGGTCAGAGCAGGAGGAGGGGCTGTTGGGGGCTGATGTGTATAAGCTCTATTGAACGTGACTGAGTGACTGAAACAGAAATTTATTCATTGATTTGCCTCTCACTCAGTCATTTGATCCTTTGCTGATTCACAGTCAGACTTGTACTGGTCTGTCAGAGCTGTCCCCCTTGTATTACGAGTGGGGTTGTGGGGTCAGGTCTCCATGATTAAGCATGAACCAAAAAAAAAGGAAGACAAAGATAAAGGTTTTCGGGAGTCTCAAAAAGTTCAATCAGTTTCAATTCTATATAACCTATTTCATAAGGAACGTTTCAGTAACCACTTAAAAGTTACATTGCAAGTTGGTTCGAGTGCATATTTTCACCTTGCACTAAATAGATGTCCACGAACAGAAGTCACGTTTGCCTGAGTAAGTAACCATAGCAGCAGTCCGCTGCCAAACCAATATCTGTTAGAATCAGTATCAGAAGATACATCATCAAAACTGAAGTACTGTACTATTTTTTGTGACTTTATTACATATTTACACTACTAGTCTGAAGTTTGGACACACTTCACTGAATCATGATCTCAGAAACCTTTTGATCGAAAGACTTATAAAATGTTTGAAATAAATTTGTAAACAAATATAACTGTACCCACTCATTTATCTAAAAAAAAAAAAAAGGAAGTTTATTTATTTATTTAATGTTTTGGACCGGATAATGAATGAAAGGCAGCCAAAAGTGTCTAGAACATATGATAACTCTTTAAGTACTGATTGACTGAACGTTTGATTTGTTTAATTTTTTTTTTTTTTTTTTTTTTTTTAGCTTTGTTTAACAGCAAAATTACCTTGAGAAAATCCAAAAAAAAGTTAACTCATTTGTATATTTCACATACTATGCAAGACTATCCTTAACCTGCTTTCATAAAATTAGAAGTAAAAATTCTACAGCTCCAAAAGTGATAATGTGATAAGTCACATTAATTTGGATGAACAGTAAAAAAGAGATTATGACCCTGAGTTAGTGAAGTGAGAAATTACATAAAAAAAAAAATAAAGGGCTACGACTATATAGCTATTTCCAATCCAAATTGAACTTAGCACATCTCATGCATCTTTGAACTGATTAGTTTTGCTAGCCACATATGCTTGTAATCACATAAGAGCAATAATCACAAAAACATTTGCCGACTGCCCTGCCAAGGCTGATATATGCAATAGATCTGTTTTGAGAGACAGATTTTTGGTTGTTTTTTTCTTCTTTTCCGTACGAGTTAGCTTAGCGTTACGTTACCACACATAAGCATTCATTACTGAAGCTTCACGTATTCCAGGCATCGAACAATGTGATGAAAGACTCATCCTTTTCCCCATTATCCTTAACTGCTGGTGACAGGCAAGGTTACCAGGTAGCTAATCAGTGCCAGCGCAGCATAGCGGTGCAAAATAAATAAAGTGTCACAGCATCACAAATTTGCCATGAAATGGCTCCATCGATGGCAAATTGTGTGCAACGCGGCTTTCATTTAGCCGATTCAATCTGACTATTGTTTCAAGCTGACATCTCATTTTGGTATCACTTTGTGTTGTTTTAAGTTTTGTTTTCAGTGTCACTGCAAGATGTGGAAATACTGTAAATGCTTTTGAGATTTAAACTTCATTCAAAATCAATACCAGTTTGTCACAGAGGAATATTAGATCACAGAGGAATTGTTGACATACAGTCAAGAACTATAAAATTTATGTGGATATCATAGCCCAGATATTTTGATCTTGGAAGATTTGATGAGAAATATTGGAGTTCATATTGAAATATCTGACGTTTTATTGCAGACTTTGGCATATTGGCAAATCTGAGCACAGTCTCAATTTGATCTCCATTTTGCCTTATTGCAGTCACCAATAAATATTTGAGATAATAAAGAGATTTGTAAAAGTAGTTTCTTTTTTAAAGGATGTAATTTTCACACTGTAAGGTCAACACTACAACTTTAACTTCGTAAGATAAATGACTTCACAGATGGTTCACAGACCAATATTCTTAAATCTTCTCCTCTTCTGCTTCCAGCCTCAAGACGGCTACCGACTGGTGCAGCATTTCCAGTTCATTGGATGGCCGGCATACAGAGACACACCGCTGTCCAAACGCTCCATTCTGCAACTGGTCAGACGACTGGCCAAGTGGCAGGAGCAATATGACGGAGGAGACGGCCGCACGGTAGTCCATTGCTTGTGAGTGACAGCTCAACCACCTATAGCCCAAGACACATTTTCATATCAGAGTTAGGAATTCTGAGAAGTTGTTAATTTTCATATTCTACTTCGCTCATGTAATCATTGTTAAATTGCTTGAAATACACACAAATCACGTGGACTACTTTTATGGTGCTCGTTTGTCCTTTTTGGAGCTTGACAGCCACTGATCACTATCCAATGGATGGAGGGGGAAAGAGCATACCGTACATGTTTCAGGTGGCATACAGGAGATGAAATAATGACAGAATTTACTGTGTAACTATCATACACAAAAACAAAATCCAAAAACAAATGAACAAAAATAAGAGTTAGTCTGGGCTGGAGAAACCCTAGCAAGAGTTGACTTGAAGGGATGCCGTGAGCAAAAACATGTTGATTTGTACTCTATGTGAGTTCATCAAATTTATTTTCCAAAACTAAAAAAGGTTACTTGTGCCCATCAAATCAAATATCCACTGATACTTGAATCTTATTCCTTTGTTTGAATTTGTAAAAAGAAATTAAGCATAGCAAAACTATGTTATTTGGAAAATATTATTTGGAATTTGTTGTATTAAACTATAAGATTTAATTGCTAATTAACAATTTGCTATGTACATGCTGCCAAATTGATTTCCTTCTTTTTTCACGCAAATTTATGGATCTATCTATTGAAGAGATATTAATGGTTTTTCGTCTAAAACTGCTTTGAAGAAATAAAACCAGTTAATACAGAATCCTAGATTAAAACTCCAGTTTTAAAAGTCTAAAGGATAAAAACATGTACAAACTTTGAGCCAAGGTTTTATCAGTGCCACAAATTAAAGGCAGGCAGATACAAAAGATCTGACAACTTCATTACCTGCCCTTCATTGTCAAACAAGCTCAGAACAGGTGTTGAATGCAGAACAATTTTTAAGTAAAATTAATTAAAAAATTTCATTCTTATCAAAGTAATAGTGATGTTCTGAAAACCGGAAGAATCACTTTGAAGAAGATTCGCTTTCTCCTTAATTACTGGGGTTTGCTAAGCCAAGCACCAGGTTTCAGGTTCAGGTTTTAGTTTATTGTCCCTTTAAGAAAAATTTTCTTGGACACAGCAGCTTCAAAAACATACATGTAACTTATACACACACACACACACACACACACACACACACGCATGTTGGTGCAGCTATCATTATGAGGACTCTCCACAGACATAATGATTTTTATACTGTACAAACTATAGATTCTATCCCATAACCCTAACCCTACCCTTAAACCTAAACCACACAAAAAAACTTTCTGCATTTTTACATTTTCAATAAAACATTGTTTAGTATGTTTTTTAAGCAATTTAAATTATGGGGACACTAGAAATGTCCTCATAAACCACATTTATAGCATCATACCCTTGCAATGACCAGTTTGTAACCTAAAAAAAAAAGTTCTTGTAAACCACTTAAACCCGCCTACACACACACACACACACACACACACACACTCGTAGACAGATTGAAGGGGTGTGTATTCTTTAACTCCCATGATTTCCACTGCAGTTTTAACCAAACAAGCAAGCTGAGATTACCTCAGCTAACCACTGTTATTAATGCTCATACTTTGAATTGTTTGTTTTAAACCCCTAAAGTTAGATATGAATGAACCTCTAGTCATGTCGCCTGTTGAGTAGAGATGGGCTATTATCTTTCTAAGGGGTTAGTATGATTTTTGACTTGGGCCAGTAAGCAAACATATAATAGGACTGCCAGTAATCACATGTAAAATTTACCAAAGATCAGTTCTTTGATTTAAAATTGTGAAACAATTGATAAAAACACCCTCAACAAGACAATTATTGTTGCTCTGTCTTTCTAAGTCCTAAAGATAATACATAATGTTCAGCCAGCAGGTCCAGAACTGGGCAAACACAACCCTCAATCTGTTTTGCTTTAGTAACCTTGGTGTCCTCCCATGTTTTATTTAGCATATACCCAGCTCAGCTTTGAAGTTTGAGTATATACTTTGTTGAAATTACTGACTTGAATTCTAAATGTCTTGGTTACTGTTGTAACCTCCATTCTCTGATGGAGGGAACGAGACGTTGTGTCGATGTAGTGACACTAGGGGTCACGCTTGGGAACCCCAAGCACCTCTGATATTTGAGAAAAGGCCAATGAGAATTGGCGAGTGGAATTTGCATGCCACTCCCCCAGACATACGGGTATAAAAGGAGCCGGCTTACAATGGGAACAGGCCGCACCAGCCGCTTCAGCTTTTTCTCTTCTTTTTCTCCCAAAAAATGAAAATTAATTCAGCTGGGACCAGATTTATTCGCATCAGGGAAGGTGTTCTTTTTCCCCATGGGGAAAAGACACCACAGAGACCACATCCTGCCCGAATGGGAGGTTAACATGTGGAGAATACGTCACATGGACTTACCAACCGGGAAGTACCACATATGGAAGAAGCCCCGTGGTATGTCCTACCCGGAAGGGAGGAACTCTACAAACACAGCGACTTGTGGCAGAGCAGGCTCTGCCCAAGGGAAGACACAGGTTTACCATCAGGAAAAATACGTCACATGGGGTTACCAACAGAGAACCACCACATATGGAGCACCTATCCCAGTACAGGGGCTGATCTGACAGGGCATACTAATGCAAGTACTGGGCCTGGCATCGAATTCCTCGGCCGAATTCGCCTGCTGCAGGGTGCTGAGGGAGGAATGACATCCAGGGTTCACCGGTCCCGGGAACACACGTGGATGAAAAAAGTGCATGTTTCCCCTCAGGGAGGGGAAAGGCGCTGTGTGCAAGTGGTACACCCGGCCAGCTGCCCGCATACTTACCTGTTCGTGCCTGCTTACACACGGGACGAAACTGGCTCAACCCGGAGATTATAAAATCTCGCAAAGGTGTTGGGTGTTGCCCAGCCTGCTGCTGTACAGATGTCTGTTAGAGAGGCGCCAGGGCCCAGGAGGAAGCCACACTCCTAGTGGAGTGTTCTCGTTCTCCCAGGGGGAGTACTGCGCATCTCTGTGGGTCTTCACCTCGGGAAGAGCACCAATTTGCGAACAGACGCCACTTCAGCTGCCTTGTAGAGGGAGCCCTGGCCTGAGTGATAGTGTCTACCACCACCGGTGGTAGCCCACTTAGGTCTTCCGCATCCCATCCAGGGACCAGACGTGGAGATTCCAGATGTCTGGGTGTGGGTGGAAAATCGTGCCCCGTCACTGAGAAAGGAGGTCCTTCCTCAGGGGAATTCGCCAGGGAGGGGCTGCCACGAGGAGCGTGAGCTCTGAGAACCAAGTTTGGGTGGGCCAATATGGCGCTACCAACACGACCTGTTCTTCATCCTCCCTGACCTTGCACAAAGTCTGTGCAAGCAGGCTAACTGGGGGAAACGCATACTTGCACAGACCCCGGGGCCAGCTGTGTGCCAGTGCATCTGTGCCGAGGGGGGCCTCAGCCAGGGAGTACCACAGCGGGCAATGGGAGGATTCCCGGGAAGTAAACAGGTCTACCTGCGCTTTGCCGAATCGACTCCAAATCAGCTGAACCACCTGGGGGTGTAGTCTCCACTCTCCCCTGAGTGTCACTTGCCATGACAGCGCATCCACTGTGCAGTTGAGTGTGAGTGGCCCGCAACAAATTCAGTCGTTGCTGACTCCAAAGGAGGAAATGGTGGGCGAGTTGCGACATGCGACGTGAGTGTAAACTGCTTTGGTGATTTATGTATGCTACCATCGCCGTGTTGTCTGTCCAGACCAACACATGCTTGCCCTGGATCAATGGCTGAAGCCTCCGCAGAGCCAGCAATACTGCCAGCAACTCGAGGCAATTTATGAGCCAATGCAGTCGAGGTCCTGTCCAGGAGCCTGATGCTGCATGCCCATTGCAAACGGCACACCAGCCTGACTTGGAGGCGTCTGTCATGATGACAACACGCCTGGACACTTGTTCTAGGTGAACCCCTGCCCGTAGAAATGCAAGTTCTGCCCAAGGGCTGAACATGCGGCAACAGAACAGTGTGATAGCCACGTGATGTGTACCGTGGTGCCATGCCCATCTCTGGACTCGAGCCTGAAGCCAGTGCTGAAGCGGTCTCATGTGCATCAACCTGAGCGGCGTAACCGCCACCGAGGACACCATATGCCCCAGGAGCCTCTGAAATTGTTTCAGTGGGACCGCTGTTCTTCCCCTGAATGACTTCAGGCAATTCAGCATGACTGAGCGTACTCGTTCGTGAAACGTGCTGTCATAGCGACCGAGTCCAACTCCATCCTGAGAAAAGAGATGCTCTGCACTGGGGAGAGCTTGCTCTTTTCCCAGTTGACCTGAAGCCCCAATCGGCTGAGGTGTCTGAGCACCAGGTTCCTGTGCGCACACAATAGATCTTGAGAGTGAGCTAGAATCAGCCAGTCATTGAGATAATTGAAGATGCGGAAGCCCACTTCCCTTAGCGGGGCAAGGGCTGCCTCCTCAACTTTCGAAAGACGCGAGGCGACAGAGACAGACTGAAGGGGAGGACCTTGTACTGATATGCCCAAACCTCGAAGGTAAACCGAAGGAACGGTCTGTGTCGAGGCAAAATCGAGACATGAAAGTACGCATCCTTCAGGTTTACCGCCGCGAATCAAGATTGGACCTGCAACCCACCGCACTTCTTTGGTACGATGAAGTAGGGGCTGTAGAACCCCTTCTTCATCTCAGCTGGAGGGACAGGCTCTATCGCGTCCTTCTGTAGAAGGACTGCGATTTCCGCATGCAGGACAGTGGCATACTTGCCTCTTACCGAGGTGAAACGGACGCCATTGAACCTGGGCGGGCGCCTGGTGAACTGAATCGCGTAGCTGAGTCGGATTGTCCTGGGCAGCCAGCACGACGGGTTGGAGAGCGCTAACCACACCTCCAAACTCCGACCAAGGGGCACCAAGGGGACAGTCACCTTTGACATACCTGCGGATGGGGCCTTGTGGCGGGGTGGAGCAGGAACTGCCACGTCGAGAGGCCTCGTGTCCTGAACTCGTGACTGTGCTGAGAGAAATGTTAAAGCACTTACCTTGCTCTGCATACCCACCATAGGACCAGTCAGCGACGGCGGAGGAGGCTGAGTGTCCTCGTGGCTCGTCACAACTGCCTGAGCATGGGTGTGTGTGTGCCACAGCTGGGTGCATGAGGGTGGAGAAACTGCACTGCAGCGCCCCAGCCGTGAATGTTCGATGTACGGCTGTTGTGACAACGATGGCCGTAAACACCGAGTGTGTGACCCAGAGAGTGAGGGAATCGCTCTTTTTTGAAAGTGTGGGTGCCGCAGCCCCTTGGGCATGTGGCAAAATCAACACAAAAGGAAACAAAATATTCTCCTCCTGACCCTCCACCAGGGGATGGAGTGGTCTGTGCACCACCTCCAGACTTACAGTGGGTCTCCTCACCCCTGGGTCGCCCATCTCAGGGATGCTTCGAAGCCTTCCTGGGGTTCTTGGCACCGGACCGTGGGACAGGGGCGTCAGCTTCCTGCAGGGGGCTCTACGTGGGGCCATGCGGTTGGCCACAGTTGGAACTCCTGGGCCGCCATGGTGGACATCGCCTGCCTGAGAGCCTGTGCCGTAACCTGTGTCGGTCGCCGAGCGCAGCTCCTGCATCACTCCCGGGTCAGGACCACCCTGGTGCAGCTCTTTCAGTGCCTTGGCCTGGTGAACTTGCAGGAGGGCCATGGCATGCATGGTAGCCTGTCCAGCGGCACTGTAAGCCTTGGCCATCAGGGATGACGTGGACTTACAGGCCTTGGACAGGAGCCTAGGATGATTCCGCCAGGTGGCTGCGTTTTGCAGGCACAGGTGCACCACAATCACCTGCTCCACCTGAGGAACCTCCATGTACCCCCTGGCCACTCCACCGTCATGGGTAGTGAAAGCGGAGGAACTCGGAAGCTGGGTCCGGGCAGTAAAAGGTGCCTGCTATGACTTTGTGAGTTCCTCTTGCATCCCAGGAAAGAATGGAACTGGGGCGGAGTGTGGCTGCGAGCGGCGCTCTGAGCCCAGGAAACAGTCATCGAGCTGCAAGGGCTCAGGGCAGGGTGGAGGGTTCCACTCGAGCCCGATGCTCACAGCAGCCTAGGCAAGCACGGCTGTCAGCTCCATGTCGGCCTCAGACTGGGCAACCACACCCGTAGGTGGGAGCCCAGCCGAGTCCTCCGCATCCGACTGGAGCAGCCCGCACTACGATGCTGCGATCGAGAGCTCATCCTCCTCCCGAGCCCCGAATGAGACATTAAACTCGCCCTGGGGCGAGCCGCCTGACTCATCCCAGAACTCGACCGGGGCAAATGAACGTACTGGGGAATGGGAGGTCAGTGGGGGTTCACCCAGTGGAACCGCTTCCATTGGGGTCCCCAAATTGCCCCTAGCGCTAACCATCGTGGCCTTGTGCCCGTAGGCAGAAGGACCGGGGCAGGGATTGGCTGGAGTCCTCTTGCATCTCCGGAACAACCGCAATGTTGCCATGGTCATGCTCTCGCAGTGAGAGCATGAACCATCCATGAACGCTGTCTCAGCGTGCCTACGGCCCAAACACGTGAGGCAGCGATTGTGGCCATCAGAGGCGGAGAGATAACGACCACATCCAGGATTTCATCAACACTGCTCGGCTCCAAAGAACAAATCTGAATGAGTGGTTGCAAGCCGGCTCCTTTTATACCTGTATGTCCGGGGGAGTGGCATGCAAATTCCACTCACCAATTCTCATTGGCCTTTTCTCAAATATCAGAGGTGTTTGGGACTCCCAAGCGTGACCCCTAGTGTCACTACATCGACACAACGTCGAGTGAGTGACAGATAGGGAACTATGCATAATATCACTCCCAGGTACTTCAGAGCCAGGAAGGGACAGACTTAGGCTTACGCTTAAGCCTTTGTTCTGTGCCTTTATTCTGCCCACAATGCCTTTATTCTGCCTTAAATATTCTCTCTCTCACTCTTTCTTTCTTTTTTCTATCCATCTATCTATAACCTTCAAACTTAATTAAAAAAAAAACTAGTTTAAACTTTCAGACATGCTTTGTCAAGCCACAAGATAAACTTTGACTTTTATCTAGTTAAAGTTGAAGTATGTAATTTCGGCACTCCTTGTGGCACCAAATGGAATTGCGAAAACAAAAATAATAATTGTTTTCCAACAAGTTTCCCAAACACTCCTACCACTCCTTCATTGTTCGGACAAATAAAAAACCCTGCCCCAAGCTTACGCCATTGGCTGAGACAGAAGCTGAGATGCAGGGCTGTTCAAATAAACAGAGAAATGTTTTGAAAGGACCACAGAACTGCAGTGTTTACACTTTTCTTGGGAAAATCTATTTACAAAAGGTTAACTTATTTTTGAACATAAAACTGAGATATGAGAAAGTATTTAAACATTGAAAATTACACACTATACCTTTAAGGGTGGAACCGTAAGGCCTATGATCTTAAGTAATGTAGCACAAGTCAAGCTGTGAAGTTATGGGATATTAGCTGGGATATTTTGGTTTGTTTATCATGCTTTATTTTTTGTTTATGTGTCCAGGACTGGTGGAGGACGCAGCGGGACCTTCTGTGCCATCTGTAGCATCTGTGAGATGATCCAGCAGCAGAACATCGTGGACGTGTTCCACACGGTGAAGACGCTGAGGAACAACAAAGCTAACATGGTGGAGACAATGGTAAGTTATACATATGTTCTTAGTCATCTGTCTTGAAGTAAAGAAAACCTAATTTGAACTATTGTATGTGACAGCAGAGCTCTACCAAGATTGATGGCAAGAAGCATCTTTTGGCTGACTGTGTAAATAAAGTTTAAGTGTGTTATTGAATGGAATGTTCTGGGTTCAATACAAGTTATGCTCTAGCAACAATATCTTTGGCATGCTGCCGATTACTACAGAAAGCCATTTCGAGTCCCTCCATTTGTAACAAAAATAGTCTTTATAGAACAGCACTTACAATGGAAGTCTAAGGGGCAAATCATTCCAGAGGGTTTAAAAGCAGAAATGTGAAGCATATTTTTCTTGTTAAACATAAATATTTAATGCTTGTAAAAGCTTGTATACATTCGTCTGTACAAAAATGTATTGTCTAAATTGTTCTTTAAGTGGTGGTACTATTGTTCTAGGTGAATTAACTTCTCGTAGTGCGATATAATTAGTTAAACGACATAACATTCTGTGGATGGAAGTAAAGTTTTTCTGGTATCCTCGCACGTATAATGCAAAAGTTACCGGGTTTACACACTTTACATGGTCATTACAGGAGTTGAAAAATTGGTATAACTTGGCACAGACAATGTTAGTAAACAATTCTATCACACTAGTCTAATTTTAACATGTATAATGTGTTTGGTTTATACTTTATTTATTTTACGTTTATACCGGTGCAATGTCTTTCCCCAAAGACCTTTATCATTACATTTATCTTTGCTTCTTTCTACAAACCGAGGGATGAGTCAGAATCATTTTCTGTGGTAATCGACAGCATCTGTGACATGGAGCTTACCTTGTATTGAATCCGGAACATTCCTTTAACAATCTGGAATCCATGAGAAGACTTAAAATTCAGTATTCAGATAAGATTTTCAAGTATTGCTCATGCCACTAATTTGAGTAATTGCCCCTTCTTTCTGGAATTCTCCACTTATGTCATTTGAGGAGGAAAAATGTCTTCTCCAGTGTGCACATTTTACTCAGTGGTGTCTCTCCACATGATTCCGTCCACATTGGCCTTAGTTCTGTAACATGTGGAGACTACAAAGAGGTCACATATACAGATAGCCGATGACTTCAGGTAGTTTGTTGGAATTCCTGATAGCTCTTTCACATAAAACAGCAGTTCCTCAAGCACCCTCAGCATGTTTGATCCAGAAGAAGAGCATTATTATTCCCTCATCCCTGAGACAGACAGCTGCAATTTCTGCAGTGGTGGTGCCATCTCCAATTCTAAGAGAACATCTTGAACATCTTGTGTCTAATAGGCGGCCGTTGCAGGTGCAATTAGACATCTGTCTCTGCACCTCTTCCACTGATTGCACTCAAAGCATCACGCTCAGTTGGACACAAGTGGAAAAACCAACAGCTGTGAATGCAAAATGATCCAGAACTCCAGGACAAAAACAGGAATAACATCAGGGTTTCTACAATCATGGAAAACCTGGTAATATCAGGGAATTTTAAAATGGAAAAAGCCGTGGAAATTAAGTTTTAAAAACATGAAAATTCTTGTAGTGAATACCTACCTCAGTTCTAAAAAATAAAATAAAAATGACTTGTAGAATACAAATTCTTATTGGTGAATTAAATTTCAATATTAAAAAAATATAATTATCTAACTTTCACAAATGACTAGAAAAAAAAATATAAAAATGTATTAATTTTATTATTTATTATTTTTTCCTAGTTATGCTCGGTTGTAAAATATTTAATCAGCTTGAAATTCCAATTTGTGAGTGTAATCTCTATAAAATATAAATAGTTAATCTATAAATTTTTTTTTTTTTAAAGTTTATTAATGATTAACTTTCATAATTAATTAGGTCTTTGACATTTTCAAAATATATATATATATATATATATATATATATATATATATATATATATATATATATATATTGTTCTAAAATATTTAATCAGCTTGAAATTCCTATTTGTGAGTGATATATAAAATATATACAAAATCAATATATTAAATGTTTTTTAAATCCTTATCCAGTAATCCCAAAGGACTAAAAAAAGGTTTTTATATATTTAATAAAGCTTTTAATTTTATTACGTATACATTTTTATAAATTAATATGTAAAGTCTAGGAAATTTCAAAAGTAAATATACTTTTTCCTATTTATGCTTGGTTCTAAAATATTTAATCAGCTTAAAATTCCTATTTCTGAGTGTAATATATATATATACAGTATATATTTTATATTGTATTGTATATACTGTACATATACATTAGAGTCATGGAAATGTATTGGTGAATAAGTGTGGGAATCTTGTAACATCTTGATGGCTAATGAGCCTATTTCTCCGTTATGTTTTTACTAAAATAAAAATGACAGTATAATGTAATTGTAATGTATTATTAATGTTGGGGTGAAAGGGGAAATGCACTTAGATTCCCTTGAGTGCATTCTGCCTTTGAACTGGTAATGAATTTTTGCCTTTGCTTCTGTGTTTATTTAGGAACAGTACAAATTCTGTTATGAGGTGGCTCTGGAGAGCTTGAATGCCTTCTAAACATATGAAAAGAGAAAAAGAGGTGAAGAAGAGAGAAAAACAAGCCAGGCAATCTGAAAATGACATCTCATCTCATCACAGACTGATCCTCTGGAATGACAACAGGAGAGAAAAGTTCAACCCTCAACTCAGTTCAGTGTAAAATACTGTATAAATAAAACAAAAACCTTTTTTGCTATTTCTTTCTTCTTCTGTCAATGTCCAGCATCAGAGCGTGTTTCCTGGACCGTGAAGTGATCTTGTACAGTCTTTTTCCTTTTTAGCATATGCCTTGAATGTTAAACCCCATCAATGGTGAAAAAAAGGTTCTTTCTACATGCCAGCTGGGAATAACCAAATAGACTTTCCGTAAGCTAAATGTACAGATTTAAAGAAAATACAAAAAAACACAACAAAGCTTAAGCGAATTTGCAGAGAAACAGGAGGACAGATATTTTTGTTATTCTGATGATTTTGTGGTTCTTCTCTTTGGTGCATTTTCTCTGCCTGCTATCTCATACATGTATGCAGTTTGCCTACAGACCAACATACCGATTTTCCATTCATTCGAATGTTGAAGCTTATTTGTTCTATTGCTATTTCTGTTACTTTTAGTGTTTGTTCTTTATAAAAACAGTCATTGCCATTTTGGTTCTGTCTTTCTTGGTATAGGCAGTGAACGTTAAAATATTAAACGTGTATCTAGAGTGTTTTCTGTTTTTTCATTTGCACTTTATACGTCTTTTACCTCCAAGGGTGAATCTCACAAAACATTTTTTTTTTTTTTTAATGCAAGAATTCTATTTAACCCCCTCCCCCCCCCCAATCAATTTATTGAATTTATTTATTTATTTATTTATTTTTTAAATTAAACCTTTTTGAAGACATTAAGATTTTGACAATTAAGCAGACACATTTAAACCCCCTAAATTTACAGTAATATAAATATTATTCTAATTGAAATGTAAGTTTGTAAAGTATAATTGTAATGGTATGGTAGTATTTGTTGTATTAAATTTAATTACATTTATGCCTGTGTCCAGACAGGATGATTTTCATTTTCATTACAGTAATGAGAATGAGTTGTTTTTTGTTTTTTACATTACAGTAAAATGCATTTGTTATGTGAGAAATTGTGCTTAACTGTCATGAAAATGTCACAATGCAAAAAAAATATAAATAAAATTAAATTAAAAAAAAAACAAAACAAAAAAAAAAAAAAAAACAATGCAAAATATAATGTCTTATTTTTTTCTTTTGATTTTGTGGTTAAAATATGATCTGGGTAATTCTTTGTGAGATTCACCCCCCAAACAGTATGTATTTGTAAATCCTGTTGCATCATTTGATTTGATTTGTGCCATACTCTCATGTTCAAACAGTAAACGGTATAAGACCACCAAACCACAGACAAGATCAGGAACATTTAGTAACCGCACGCAACAATTTCGACCAATAAAAAAGCTGGCATTGAAACAAAGCTATTTTTTGCTAAACTAATATTTGGTTGAGAGATTCCTTAAGCTTTCTGAAAAGATTATCCCTGGCTGTCTACAATTTTCAAAGTAATAAAAACAAAAGCAGTTGAGTTGTAAACCCAAACTTTTTGCACGAAAACTGTGACTTAACTGTGATTTCAGTTTCTTGAACTGCTGAAACGTGTATTTTGAAGGATATGTGTTCTTTTGAACATTTTGTTGAAAAACAGCCATTACATGATGGTTACGGCACTTCCAACCGAAAGTTTTTTTTTTAGTCAGAAATGCTCTATTTAGAGTAAAAGGAAAAGAGAATAGTTCTGATTTATAATGTAAACTATTTGTGTGTTTTTTATTTTTTATTTCATGAATTCACTGCCTGCTTTTTGTTTGACTGCTATATTTTATTGTATTTGTATTTTTCTTTGTGTTCAATTATTATTTATCATTTGTTTGTCTAGCAAAGTGGTATGTAGAGCTGGTGATTTGATTTCATTGCCATGGTGGTTCTGTTGCTTGGAATTGTGATAACATTAATAAAGGGACCAAAATGTTGAACAGCAACTTTCTATCAGCGTTGAAGTTCTGTTATTTCATTGAAACAGTGAAGGTTGAGTTTCCCAAAAAACGAATGATCCCTCAGTCCCCAGTAATGATAGTTGAACATTTGCAAAGCATACAATCCCATGGATACTGGAGACAACTGTTGGTGTCTTTCTCAGAAAACAGATGCATTTGTGCATGAATATTTCATGCATTTGTATTTTTATATAATTTTAATAAAAAAGAACTAATGCTATAACACAATGTACAGTACTATAATGTGCTATAACAATGTTGTAAAGGGTCATTTTGTGCTACTAGCATGACCAAATAGAGTTGAATAATGGCTAAAACTACTCTTAGTATTTCTGCTTTAAATTTATATGACAAAAATAGTAAGAGTACTGGTAGTATAATAGTATGCTATTCCAAACAAAAACAGTGAACATTTCAAACAGGTATCCCCAAACACCGTCTGCCATTGGTCAAACAAAAAGATAGTCCCATTCCAAACTCATGCCATTGGTTCAGCCAGAAGTTAACATATTGGAACAAAGTTCCTCAAAACAGAGTAATGTTTTGATAGTGCCACAAAGCCATCAACATGATCACACGGGAAGTCTGCATATTGTTTCAGGGATTTCCAGCATCTTATGTTCATACACATTATGCCGTCTCACTGACAAGCACCATCTCCCATCAGACAAGTGTCTTTACCTTACCTTGTGTCACGACCAGTACTGTATACCGTGTCGGCAATGTGGGAATCCCAGGTTTGGATCCCGTGTTTAAACCAGGAAGTAATGGCGTTCCCATAATCAGTGATAAGCGTGATTTGGAGGTTGCAATTTTTTCCCTCTAACATTACATTTTTACTCTACTGATAGTTAGTTTTAGGTTTGGGGTTTGGGTTGGGAGAACAGTTTATAAAATATGTATTCCTCTTCACTGTATTACAGCATGTATAGCTGAAAACAACTCGCTACACAACTCTCTTTTGGCACCCCTCCGTAGACATTTCACCTGGAAAATGGAGCTCACAAGTGCACATAATCCCAACAACACTTACCGCTTTGGCCACTGGGGGCAGTGTTTCGAAAGATGGTAAAAACAGACCGATTTTAGCCACACACAAAAAGTCAGAAATCTACTGTTTCCGATTTCATTGTGAGATCAGTCTGAAGCCACAGTTTACACTTTTCAGGGTGGATCCATTTATGACATCAATGTGGTTGACTAATTTTTTATGTAGTTTGTTTGTAGAACAGCTAACTACTTTATCAAAAGGATAGCTTACCTTTAACTGCTTTATATTACGAGCAGCTTGAAGCTGAGCAAGCTGTAGTTTCAAACTAGCTAACACTGTTACTGAGAGAAATTCTCTCTCTTTTTTTTTTTTTTTTTTTTTTTTTTTTTTTTTTTTTTTTTTTTTAGGGCTGTCAATTGATTAAGTAAGGTATAATGTACAGTCAGCCGTTTTTATCACAAAATAAACCCAGACAGGGTGATCTGGACCCCGTCACGAACCAGAAGAGTCTAGTATTACCCTGAAGGGCTTTATTATAACAACCAGCTGACTGTACATTATCCTGCTTATTACACAGCTCCTAAACAAATAAATAAATACATGGATATAAAATATTGATTTATGCTGAAATTATGTAATAATGTGAGAAGAAAGAAATCGCTGAACAGCTGACATCCACCTCCGGTTTGTCCGGAGTCCTGTTTATTTTGTAATTAATGAAGTTGACTGCTCATTATGCATCCTATTACAAGACTACTTGCCAAATAAATAAATAAATGGACATGAAACATTGATTTGAGTTTAAATTATTTAATTAGCTTAGTGATCCGAGAAGCAAGAACGATGGCTCGCAATACCGATGAGCGGTTACACGGATGTACGGTTGTTACTGAGAAATATCAGACCGCTAGATGGCACCATTGACCAATCAGAGAGCCGTGTAATAAAATTTCAAATCGAATTAATTACATGATATGGCAATTAATTAATCAATTAATCGCATATATATACATATACTGAGAAAGCCCCTCAAATTGTCACATATTCCCTATTTTTGTGTTGACTTTTATGTTGAAATTCTTGATTAGTTCCTGTTTCCTGTTAGTTTGAAGTCCTTTTGTAGTTTCATTTTATGATTGGTTTTCCCCTGATCGTTTCAACAGGTGTTCCTCATTCCCTTGTTTGCCCCCTTGTATTTAAGCCCTTGTTTTCCCCTGGTTTCTTTGTCAGTCTTTACATGTGTTGTCATGTTCTGTGCATGGTTTCCTGTGTTACTTTGAGTTACTTTGTTCATCTTTTGTTTTTTCATTAAAGCCACATTTAGATCCTCATTCCTCGTCTGCCTTGTCACAGACAGACTGACCTAAAATGGATCTAGCGGCCATCAGAATTCTGCTCCTTCAGCAAGGGGACCGTCCAGTTGAGGATCACGTCAGTGGGTTTCTAGAGCTGGCAAATGTAGTGCACCATCCAGACCGCTCTCTGGTGTTTTTCTTTCGGGCCGGTCTGAATAGTGCACTGAGGGAACTGATGCCTCCGGCTGATCCTCACTGGACACTCTGCGAATATGTGGAGAAGGCTCTGGAACTTTGCTGTTCCCTTTATACAGTGGATTATGGTGGGAACCCTGGGCCAAAACCTGCGTCTACGGCCCCTGTCTTGAAGCCTTCCACGGCCCCTGTCTTGAAGCCTTCCATGGCCCCTGTCTCCAAGTTGTATGATCTGCCACTGATGTCGGTGCGTGGGTCCATGAAGACCACACCTCAAAAATTGTCTGCACCCACGCCTGCCACAGTCAACGAACCAATGCCCACGCCTGCCATGGCCAATGAGTTGCCAGCCTCTTCTGTCCCAGAGCCAGCGTTGCCAGCCTCGTCTGTCCCAGAGCCAGCGTTGCCAACTTCAGCCATCCAGAGGAGGAGGAAGAGAAGAAAAGTTTCTGTTCCCAAGTCTCTTCCCGTGTACACGACCACGGAGGTCGTTGCCAAGTCTCCGCCCATGCCCACGACCACAGAGGTTGTTCCTGAGTCTCTGCCCATGTTCACAACCACGGAGGTCATTCCCGAGTCTCTGCCCATGTTCACGACCACGGAGGTCATTCCCGAGTCTCTTCCCATGCCCATGACCACAGAGGTCGTTCCCGAGTCTCCACCCACGACCACAGAGGTCGTTCCCGAGTCTCTGCCCATGTTCACGACCACAGAGGTTGTTCCCGAGTCTCCGCCCATGCCCACGACCACAGAGGTCATTCCCGAGTCTTTAAGGTGACAATGTATACATGCATCAGACAAACACTTTTAGAGCACTTTGGTTGTGTTGCATCATAAACAGCATTTTTAGGTCGCTGTGTCAAGTTAAACGTAGTTATAAAAAAAAAAATTAAAATGTATCTCGAGATCCCTGCATTCGGAACTGTACTCTTTCCAGTTGTGTTTTTCTCTGGTTTGAACCCAAGAATGCATCCTCGTATTCTTTTGTCGCTAGTATCAAGCCTGAGTGTGGTTTGTTGTCTGTACAGCTGTGCGTTGCCTATCCAGCTGGAGTTTCACTTACTGCCCCCTGCTGAAAACAGGAGAACTATCAAACTGTGGAGAAGTTATCCTTTTTTAAAACTAACTTTACTTTTGACAATCATGTCCACATTTGCAGTGTACATAAAGCAATGCACCCAAATTACTGCTAGCTAATATAAAAGATAAGGTGTAATTTTCACACCAAAGTAAATTTTCTTTTAGACTTCTCAAAGCTGCAGTAGGCCTGTTTCTCTTGAAAATGTCATTTTGACAGGGACCAGAGAAAAAAACTTTTGAACCAAATGTGTTTACGGCCCATTATTAAGGAGCTGTAATACATGAATAAACATTGTGTTGTTGACCTGCTCTCTAGGTAAAAAGTGAAACATCTTGAAATGGTCTGTGCATCTTCAATTTATGACTAACTATTACAACACTCCCTGCTATTTGCACACACAAAACAGCAATTATACTTATTCTCATGCTGGAAAAGCTGAACTTGTTCAAATGAAGAGGCAAAAGGATTCTCCCTGCCTCTTAGAACACTATATCTATAGTAAATGCTGTTTCACTGAACTGAGACAAACAATTACATCTTAATTCATAGTAAATGGATAGTTTTGTACCCAAAATTTAAAATAAACAAAAATAGAAGAAGAAAAAAATCAGAATGCACTTTATCAGAATCAGAATTAGCTTTTATTGCCAAGTGTTCTCACGTAAACAAGGAATTTTTTTGGTGATAGGAGAAACAATGTACACAGAACATTACAGTGAGACACAAAATATAAAACAAGGTAAGAGTATAAATAGACATACAAATAACAGGACATATAACAGAATGGCATATTTACATGTGCAAGTGGTAATGTATGTGATAATGTAATGCAGGTGATTTCTCCTGAAGTCCACTATCATCTCCACTGTTTTGAGTGTGTTCAGCTAAAGGTTGTTGTGACCACACCAGACAGCCTGCTGATCAACCTCCCGTCTGTATGCAGACTCGTCACCGTCGTGGATGAGGCAGATGACCGTGGTGTCGTCTGCAAACTTCAAGAGCTTGACAGTGGGGTCTTTTGCAATGCAGTCATTCATGTACAGGGAGAAGAGCAGTGGAGAGAGAACGCATCCCTTAGGAGCACCAGTGCTAATAGTGAGGGTCCCAGATGTGAGTTTCCCCAATCTCACTAGCTTCTGCCTATCTGTCAGAAATCTGGAGATCCATCAACAGATTGCGGTGGACACGGAGAGCTGGGACAGTTTGGTTGAGAGAAGATCAGGCATGATGGTATTGAAGGCTGAACTGAAGTCCACAAATAGGATCCTTGCATAAGTCCCAGGTCTGTCGAGGTGTTACAGGATATAGTCAGTTCCATACTGACAGCATCATCCACAGACCTGTTTGCTCGGTAAGCAAACTGAAGAGGGTCCAGCAGGGGTCCGGTGATGTCCTTCAGGTAGGCCAAAACCAGTCTCTCAAATGACTTCATGACCACAGACGTGAAAGCGACAGGTCTGTAGTCATTAAGTCCTGTGATTTGGGTTTTTTGGGGGACCGGAATGATGGTGGAGTGTTTTAAGCAGCAGGGAACTTCACACTGCTCCAGTGATCTATTGAAGATCTGTGTGAAATGGAGGACAGTTGGTCAGCGCAGACTTTCAGACAGGCAAGTGAAACACCATCTGGGCCTTTCCTTGTCTTTTGTTTCCGAAAAACCTGGCACACATCCTCCTCACAGATCATAAGTGCAGATTGAGTAGCAGGAGGGGGGAGGAGGGGGTTCCAGGAGGTGTTGGTGTGTGAAGTGAAGATGAGAGCGGTGGAGGGGTGTGAGACTGGGCTTTTCAAACCTGCAGTAAAACACATTCAGTTCATCAGCCATTAGTTGACTCTCTACAGATTGAGGGGGAGGTGTCTTGTACTTGGTGATGCTTTTTAGGCCTTTCCACACCGATGCAGGATCGTTGGCTGAAAAATGTTTTTTCAGCTTTTCAGAGTAGCTTCTTTTAGCCACTCTGATTTCCTTAGTAAGTGTGTTCCTGGCCTGGTTGTACAATGTTTTATCACCACGTCTGTAAGCGTCCTCTTTGGCATGATGAAGCTATCTGAGTTTTCCTGTAAAACATAGTTTATCATTATTGATGATACAAATGTCCTAGTAGGGATGCACATATCCTTACAGAAACTGATATATAATGTCACAGTATCTGTGAGCTCATCCAGGTCTGTAGCTGCAGCCTCAAAAACACTCCAATCAGTGCAGTCAAAGCAGGCTTGTAGTTCCAGCTCTGCTTCATTGGTCCATCTCACTACAGTCCTTACTACAGGCTTAGCTGATTTTATTTTCTGCTTGTAGGTCGGGAGAAGATGAACCAGACAGTGATCAGAGATTCCTAATGCTGCACATGGCACAGAGCAATATGCATCCTTTACAGTGGTGTAGCAGTGGTCTAATATATTTCTTTCTCTGGTGGGGCATGTGATGTGTTGTTTGTATTTTGGTTCACGGGTGAGGTTAGCTTTATTAAAATCTTCCAGAATAATGATGAGAGTCCGGGTGTTGTTGCTCCATGTCTGTGATGTGATCAGCCAGCTGTTGCAACACTGTGTTCACGCATGCTTGTGGTGGGATATAAACACTCACCAGAATAAACGAGGAAAACTCCCATGGTGCGTAGAAAGGCTTACAGTTGATGAAGAGCACCTCTAAATTAGGACAGCACATCTTCTTCAATGCTGTTACATCTGTACACCAACTTTCGTTGACGTAAAAGCATATTCCACCAATAACTCTGCGATGCGATCTGCTCTGGAACAACTGGAATCTCGGCAGATGTAACACACTGTCCGGAATGACTTCACTCAGCCAGGTTTCCATGAAACACAGAGCAGCGGAGTTAGAAAAGTCCTTATATGGTTGAGTGAGCAAAAGCAGTTTGTCAGTTTTGTTGGCGAGGGAGCAGACATTAGCCAGATGAATACTCGGCAGCAGAGTCCTAAAGCCGCTATGACAAAGCTTCACAAGCGCGCCAGCTCTCTAACCTCGCATGCGTCTTTTGGATCACTTGTAGAGCACCACTGTGCCTCCAACTAAGATGTCTAATAAAACGTCTGAATAATCAAACACCAGCAAAAAATTATCAGGTATGCTCTTCCGAATATTCAGCAGTTCATCCCTGGTGAAACTGATTGAGAAAGAGTGACAAAAAACATGACAAACAAACAAAAGTAACACAAATGCTAGAGAGCTCCACACCGAAGCAGCCATCTGTGGCGCCATCATAATGTAAGTCAAATGTGTACGGAACAGGCCATAATTTACATTTAAGTACATTGTGATCAGTGGTTGCCAAAGATATCAATCTAGTGCACGTTTACAAAGGAAAACAATTAAAAAAAACAGAGCAGACAGCCAAAAAAAAAAAAAAAAAAAAGTGTGAATGGCCCCTAATTCTTTAAAAGTGAATTTTTTCCACCAATCTTTTTCCCTCCAAAACTATAACATTTTTGTTCAATCATTCAAACTTTAAAAAATTATTAATACTATAGCTTTTCCAGTTCCACACCCCCAGTAATCAAGAAAAGCATATTTTTTTTAAGACTCCTATTTTGAAAGACTACAAAAGTAGCCCTTAAAAATGCCAGGCCATCTGTTTTGTGGCTATGTAATGATGCTTGGGTCCATTGCTCGAAAGTTCTGGTGGTACTGTATTTACACCAGTCTGTCGCACAGATCACTTCATAGCGGCTGTCAGTCAATTCCGTGTGCCATAGGGCATTTTCTATCACATCTATAAATTATTAATCCCCTTCTCGCAGCAAGGCCATTGCAAGGCAGGTCAGTGCTGATTAAATATTAACAATGTTTATAAACATTATTATTTTACACCTGTGGTATTAGTCAATAATCTATGGAGAGCTGCTGCTATATCACTCAAAGTAAAGTATACCTGAGGTTGTCAGTAGATTTGATTACACCATGGTCTGATTGGTTGAAGACATTCAAAGAAATTGCTGCTTTGATCTCACAGAAAATGACATGTGAAATTACATTGGGTCCTCTATGTTGCTTTTATTAACGATTACAAGCTCAAAAAGATGAAAAAATGTATACTAAATGATCATAAATGAATGGACTTTAAACAAGATGACAGTATGTCAATGCATTTGTGAGTATGGTTGTATTCAGAATAGCATACTAATATATTATTCTTACTGTTTCTGCAGGATATAAAATAAAGTTCTTTAGTGCACAATATAAATGCTCATAGTTTAAATTATGAGTTTCTCTTATACCTTTCTCTGCAAGAAAATATCACAAACAAATAAGCCTTCAAAAATAATGGGCTAATTCAGGCTGATCTTGTGTAGAACATGTAATAGATCCAAATCGAACCTGCCCTGAAAAAGTATGTGAGAGTGCATATTTATTTTATCATAATTAGTTTGTCGTCATTTTTATAAAGGAGTGACTATTTGCACCCCGGGGGAAATATCATCTGCCAGACAGTGCAGCTATTTGCACCCCAATAGTCTGCTGTAACCACAGAAATTTACAACAAACTAGACAATAGATGTTGTTACAGTGATGTGGGGTGAAAAGATGGTGGGAATGTGTAATATTGTTCTAGTGACCACGGTTCGAATCCACCTCTTGTTACACTCTTTTTCCCATTTGATTTCCTGTTTCCACTCTTAATATTTCCTTTAATACTATTTAAAATAATAGATAAAAATGAATATAAATGTCGATTTCACCGCAGTGATTTGATCACTGTGAATGTCGAGGAGTGCAGAGAATGGTCTGATCCAGAGGCGGGGTCTGTCGATCGCATTCGGTCCCGCAGCTTGGCATCTCTTGTGTGTAAATTGCATCACTGTATTATTGTAGTAATATTGTTGTAACCATGTTTTTTGGCAGAAACCATAGTTTTAATGCAATTAACCATGGTGTGACTACAGTAATAAACTCAGCAAAAAATAAAAACATCCTCTCACTTTCAACTGCTTTTATTTTCAGCAAACTTAACATGTGTAAATATTTGTATGAACATAAAAAGATTCAACAACTAAGACATAAACTGAACAAGTTTCACAGACATGTGACTAACTGAAATGGAATAATGTGTCCCTGAACAAAGGGGGGGGGTCAAAATCAAAAGTAACAGCCAGTATCTTGTGTGGCCACCACCTGCATTAAGTACTGAAGTGCATCTCCTCCTCATGGACTGCACCAGATTTGCCAGTTCTTGCTGTGAGATGTTACCCCACTCTTCCACTAAGGCACTTGCAAGTTCCCAGACATTTCTAGGGGCAATGGCTCTAGCCTTACACTCCGATCCAACAGGTCCCAGACGTGCTCAATGGGACTGAGATCTGGGCTCTTCGCTGGCCATGGCAGAACACTGACATTTCTGTCTTGCAGGAAATCACGCACAGAATGAGCAGTATGGCTGGTGGCATTGTCATGCTGGAGGGTCATGTCATGATGAGCCTGCAGGAAGGGTACCACATGAGAGAGGAGGATGTCTTCCCTGTAACACACAGCATTGAGATTGCCTGCAATGGCAACAAGCTCAGTTCGATGATGCTGTGACACACCGCCCCAGACCATGATGGACCCTCCACCTTCAAAACGCTCCCGCTCCAGAGTACAGGCCTCGGTGTAATGCTCATACGATAAACGTGAGTCCGACCATCACCCCTGGTGAGACAAAACCATGACTCGTCAGTGAAGAGCACTTTTTGCCAGTCCTGTCTGGTCCAGCGAAGGTGGGTTTGTGCCCATAGGCGACTTTGTTGCCATTGATGTCTGGTAAGGACCTGTCTTACAACAGGTCTACAAGTCCTCAGTCCAGCTTCTCTCAGCCTATTGCAGACAGTCTGAGCACTGGAGGGATTGTGCATTCCTGGTGTAACTCAGGCAGTTGTTGTTGCCATCCTGTACCTGTCCCGCATGTGTGATACTCGGACGTACCGATCCTGTGCAGGTGTTGTTACACGTGGTCTGCCACTGCGAGGACTATCAGCTGTCCTTCCTGTCTCCCCGTAGTGCTGTCTTAGGCGTCTCACAGTATGGACATTGCAATTTATTGCCCTGGCCACATCTGCAGCCCTCATGCCTCCATGCAGCATGCATAAGGCACGTTCACGCAGATGAGCAGGGACCCTGGGCATCTTTCTTTTGGTGTTTTTCAGAGTCAGTAGAAAGGTCTCTTTAGTGTCCTAAGTTTTTATAACTGTGACCTTAATTGTTAATTGGCTACTGTCTGTAAGTTGTTAGTGTCTTAACGACCGATCCACAGGTGCATTTTCATTAATTGTTTATGGTTCATTGAACAAGCATGGAAAACATTGTTTACAACAAAATACCATGGTGAAACTGGTTACTGTAGTAAAACCAAGGTTATTGTTTCTAAGGTAAGATTAGGGTTAGGTATAGAGGTAGGGATAAATGTGGTGTGTCTGTGGGACTCTAAATAAACACATTAAACACACTGCAGTGATACCCATATACTATATTAGTATTTAAATATAGGTGCAAATAGTATGACACTATTTGCACAGGGGTGTAATATACGGTGTTGTTTTGTATATATATATATATATATATATATATATATATACACCAATCAGCCACAACATTAAAATCACCTAATATTGCCTAATATTGTGTAGGTCCCCCTCGTGCCACCAAAACAACGCCAACCCTATTCTTCTCACCACAATTATACAGAGTGGTTATCTGAGTAACCATAGACTTTGTCAGTTCGAACCAGTCTGACCATTCTCTGTTGACTCTCATCATCAAGGCATTTCTGTCTACAGAACTGCTGCTTACTGGATGTTTTTTTTTTTGTTTTTTTTACACCATTCGGAGTAAGACTGTTGTGTGTGAAAATCCCAGGAGATCAGCAGTTACAGAAATTCTCAAGCCAGCCCATCTGGCATCAACAGTCATGCCATGCTCAAAATCATTGAGATCACATTTTATCCCCATTCTGATGGTTAATGTGAATATTAACTGAATCTCCTGACCAGTATCTGCATGACTTAATGCACTGCACTGCTGCAACATGATTGGCTGATTAGATAATCACATGGATGTTTGTTGGTGCCAGATGGGCTGGTTTGAGTTTTTCTGTAAATGCTGATCTCCTGGGATTTTCACAAACAACAGTATATATATATATATATATATATATATATATATATATATATATATATATATATATATATATATATATACAGGGTTGGGAGGGTTATTTTTAAATGAATACATGGTGTAAAATGTAATTAGTAACGTATTTCATTAGATTACTGTAGGTCAGTAACGTAATCTAAATACTTTGGATTACTTCTTCAGCACTGGTAGATTTTTTGCAGTTGTTTTGACTTAAAAAAATCTGCCTGTACAGTAAGACTTACTCAACTGTCTGCTTGTTTGAATGTAACACATCTTAAGAAAGTGTTTCACCGCTGTTCAAAGGTTCTTTGAATCACATCATTTATATGGATAAATGTTTTCCAACTGAATAGACAAAATATTAAATGAAACAAATGACAATAAAATGCAAAGTAATCTCTTCAGTAATCAAAATACTTTTTGAATGTAACTGTATTCTGATTACCAACTATATTTTGTATCCCATTACATGTATTCCTTTACACCCAAACCCTGTATATGTATATATATATATATATATATATATATATATATATATATATATATATATATATATATATATATATATGATCTAGTGGTTATCATTTTGCTTTACTTTGGTGAATGATCACAAGTCACAAGCTATTTTAAAGTGACCTTAATCATTACTGTTCTCTTCGGATTAGGCTGTCTTGAAACTGCAATGCTTGACCTCTTTTGCATGTATATCAAGCATATAATAAACTCCAAAGCCATCACAGCTGATATGATCATACTAACTCTAACACCTCCACTGAACTCAGCCTGCAGGTTTGTATTAATGCTCAGAGCTGTCATGCCCATCAGTTAATCATGCTGGATATGGTTACAGTGTGTGCCAACTTGCCCGTGAATTAAGTAAATAAAGTCATATAGCATGGGTATTATCATCTATGCTATGCTATCTGAATAGAAACCCCATTGATTCTAGTGTATTTAAATGAATATAAGGTCCCCGCGATTATTATTATTGATCATATATAGAGATAGGGTTTTGAACAAGCAATAGTAACAGTGACTCTTGCCTTAGCAAGCAGCACAAATTAAGATATTGAATGTATTTTCCACATTTTCACATTTGTTATGGATCTTAATTGTTCAGTAAAGTGTAAAATGACAAACTTATAAATCATCTCAAAGCCATTACCGGATATAATTTATTAGACAGCCTGTAAAATTACATTATAAATGACAATCTGTTAAGAATCATTTGTAAAACAATTTGGAATATTTCCTCTGCCAATCCCTTAATGTTCAATCATTTCAAATTCAATTCTTAATCTGGGCGTGCAACTAGGAATCACACATCCACTGGGAATTCCAAATTTAATTTGCCAAGGTTACCCATTTGGCACATAACACAACATTATGCTGAGCAGCATGAGATGGCAACTGATTTGGGTCAAGCACAGAGATTTCTCCCTCTCTCTCCGACCTTGAAAGCATGGGAAGCGGTCAGAGAGATGCGAGGTGCCCCTGTCTGTCAGGCTTTGGTGTTTGCTGTAGTTCTTGGCAGAGAGTCAGGCTGTTTGGAGAGACTCGGAGGTAGGCGGTGCATGACTGTAGGCTTTGGGTCTTGCAGATGGTGACTGATTCTGAAACAAGTGGAGGTCAGCCAACAGATTTATAAATGGCTCCTAACTCACAGGCCATGGGGAGGAATGCTTCAGAGTGTCAGCCATCATTGATTCTGGCGAGTAACGTATTGAGACAGGTTGGAAAAGAGGAGGAACATGAGTGAAATAGGAAGGGGAAAGAGGTGTCTACATTACCGAAGACCAGAAATGACAGAGACAAGAAAACTGTGGGAAAGGAAAGAGGAGCTCAGAAATGGCTTTCAAGAACAAGAGAGAGCTGAACAAAGAAAATGTGGTCCAATAACTTTTTTTTTAAGCAATAAGGCACAAATCCCATGGTCTTTGTGTAGCCAAGTGGAGAAATTTCATGTAATTTAACTCTAGTCATAAATTGGATGTGGCCCCTTTAAGAACCAGAATTTTGCGTCACTTGCATTCCAGTACTCTCTTGCGTTGCCAGAGTTTTGCGACACTTGTTTTTTGGCACTCTCTCTTGTTAGAAAAGTGAGAACATGTATTGCACAAGACAGAGTTTTGTTCATCGTTTGAGATTTCTTTGGGTAAACATAAAATTTCACACAAGATGCTTATAAATTGCATTAAATATGTGTTCAGAAGAGTCCTATGTTAAAACAGAATGTTTGTTATGGATCATTTTTGAAGGATGCATATGGATTGCATGTGTGGAGTGTGACCATGTTTTGGCACACATGTGAGAACTGGGTATGTAAATTTAGTATTAGTCATATTTAATGATTTATAGCCCAGAGTGTTTTCCAGTTTAGTGAATAAGTGTAATAAGTGTTATATGTGAAAATATGAGAATTCTATTGGTTTAAACTGTTATGCATGTCCTTAAAGCCTGTTTAAAAATGCATAAAAGGCTTTGAGTGATTTAAGCATGTTTAAGCATGAATTAAGGTGATGTATGCTGAAGCATATGGGTAGGCTAGTACCCTGTTTGTATTTTCATTTGACATTAGCCTCTACCATATTTCATTTTACCTTATTTAATTTCTATATTACATTTTTTGTATTTCATTACCTTGTTTCATTTTTGTATTTCATTTTTTCTTTACATAGTATAGGGGGAATCTCCTCAACCACCACCAGTGTGCAGCATCCACTTGGATGATGCAACAGCAGCCATAGTGCACCAGAACACCCACCAGCTATTGATGGAGAGGAGAGTAGAGTGATGTAGCCAATTCAGGGATGGGGATTATTAGGAGGCCATGATAGATAAGGGCCAAGGGTGGGGGGGGGGAGGGGGTTGGGCCAGGACATCAGGGTACACCCCTACGCTTTACAAGAAGTGCCCTGGGATTTGACATGACATCTCATCCAAAGGATAGTGCCTTTTTACAGTATAGTGTCCTCATCACTATACTGGGACATTAGGACCCACACAGACCACAGTTTGAGCACCCCCTGCTGGCCTACCTAATACCACTTCCAGCGGCAACCTTAAGGCATTTTCCACTGCACGTTACGGTTCGATTCGAATCGACTCTGCTCGCTTTACTTTTCTGAGCTTGCTTTTCCACTGCAGTTTAGTGCCGCCTCAACGTGGGTGGGATTATTGGCTGATCGTCATAGTTGCGCCGGCTCTACTGCCGTGACATCATCTTAAACGCGACACAAACATTACTGACCAACAATAACACGACCACTAGCTGTTAGCTACTAGCTCATTGTGCTGCATAAAGCAGTTGTTGCATGGTGATTTTACACAAGTGTTTCCAGTAGCTGGTCAACTAAATAAAGTGAAGCTTTCAAGCAGAATATAGAGTTATCGTAACAAAACCTACCATCCTCCATCGTGGACTCCAACAACGCCGAGTCCAGGGCACTCTCCCTCCCATTGCTCGCCAGTCTATTGCCATAGATAGCGTCCATTTGATCAAACCACTTCCACTTTCTTCTTTTTGAACCACTCTGGCTGTTGTGGTCCTTGATGGTTCTGTAGTCACTTTTAAGTTTTTTTAACTTTTCCCTACCCTGTTGGTAGGTCCGGTGGGTGCGGCCAACAGCTGAGACACTTCCTGAAAGACTTTTTCGTTTCGCGTCATTTTGTTCTTCGCTAAAGAGAGGAACATCTGCACCTTGTTTATTGACCACGGCGTGGTTTTGCACACAGCCATTTATTTTTACAATTCGAAAGTCACCTGAACAAATGATGTTGCTGTTGCTAACTAGTGGGTTGATGTCCCATGTCACAAATCCAGTGACGCTGGTAGTGACAATTCTCTCTGACCAATCAGTGATCTGCAGGGTTTTGACGTCACATTTAGTATTGGCTCAGCACGCTTGGAACCTCGACCGTCTCCCATCCAGGTACTGGCCAGGATCAATCCTGCTTAACTTTAGTGGGCAACCAGGCAAGAGCTGCAGGGTGATATGGCTGCTAGATTGCTTTCAGCTGAAGAAATTACCACTTACTGATGCTGAATTCACAGTGAGATCAGTTTGTAGAAACTGTGACACCAAGAAAGTTACATAATTTGTACCCTTACTGCAGCATGGTCCAGTATATTTTCTCAATTTTTAAACAAACTGTAGTGTTGATAAAATTTGTCAAGCAATAACTGACGTTTTTTTAATCAGTAACTACAATCCAAAATTTGGTCCAAATCTAGCTAGCCCCTATTAATTGACAGCTTAATTTTGGATAGATTTGCATGTCACTTGCAACAGTGTTATCCATTCTGGCATTTATTTATTTTTATTTCAATAAATGGATTTATTATGTTTTATGTTATTTAATGTTTATCTCAAGAAATGAAATCAATTTACATATATTCCAAATTTTAAAACAAGGTTGAAAAAATTGCAAACCACATATAAAAGAGTAAATACAATGGCTCATATGATACTTTAACTTAATTCATAAAAATCTTCTTAAGAATAAAGTCATAGAAGAAGGAAAGTTCTTAGCATAAATTATAAGAAATTCTTAAAAAAATGGTATCAAACTAAAAATGTTTAATGGTTCAATAAAAAAAGATTAAGAATTTTTTTTTTTTTTTTACGTTAGAAAATAAGAAGAAAATTATTTGAATAAAATTTGAATCTGGCCCCTGAGATGGACAAGCAATATTTTTTTATTGTTACACAAATTGTAGTGCTGACGATATTTGTCAATCTCAACCATTCAACCCTGTTACCAAAGTTATTATATGAAATGTCATCAAACAATTTTTTTTTTTTTCTTTCATTCAATTATGAGAAATATAAGTTTATCAATACCTACAAACTAACATGTGGTTCCAAACTAGCTAGCCCCTGCTGGGTGATTAGTTAATTTAGGATAAATCTGTAACTCTGTTACTTACAACAGGGTTCACTCCTGGTGATTTTGTTTTGTATTTATTTACTTTTGATTCAATGTATTTATTTAATTATTATTATTATTATTATTATTATTATTATTATTATTATTATTATTACTGTTTATCACAGGAAAATAATGAAATCTATTCTGATATATCACAAATATTGAAAATTAAATTCATACAAATTAAAAATAAAATAGTCAGTAAAACGGCTCACATAATATTTAGTTTAACCTCCTGTGGCCGGATTCACAAAAATCATCCTAAGGAAAGAAAAAAGAAAGTTATTAGGATAAATTATAAAGTATCTTGCAATAATTGTCAATATTGCAAGAAAAAAAAAAAAAAAGATAAAAACATTCTAAAGAAGTCTTTCTGGGAATACAAAATATTTGTAATTTTTTTCTTAAGTTAGAAAATTAGTTGAAACTAGTACTTAAGAAGATTTTTTTTTTTTTTTTTTTCCTGAAGAATGTTTTGTGAATCTGGCCTCTGTGGTGGACAAAGAATGTTTTTTGTTGGTTAAGCAGCTTCATTCACTGACCCTTTATTGAAAAAGAACAATATTTTCACTTTTTAAAGTGTTTTGCCTCACCCTATTCGGAGAAAGTTCCAAAACTGGCACAAGCTTTAATTAGAGCCATCTAATAAGATGGCACTGCCACAGTCAATGTTCTAGTAGTGAACTTACTGCAGAACAATGATGATGATGATGATGGCGATGATGGTGATGATGATGATAATGTTGAAGCTTCTGGTCCATGCCACAGCATCATTATTAGATGATCCAACATTTACTATACTTTACTCCTGTCCCCCACTTTCCTGCTTTTTTGTGCTTAGCCGATCACACACCTGAGTACATTTCTGTCATGATTTGCTAGTCCTCCTACAGGGAAGGGTTAGATAACAAAAAGTACAATGCAAGTTGGCAAAATTGCTACAAGGTCCGTGCTATCCAGGTATAGATTCTTAGGTGTACCGTATAAGGGATGGCATTGTGTACGCATACACAATATGCGGGATTCAGCGAGCTTTTCACACCGCTAATAGAAGCTGACAAAAGCAGCATTTTAGCCGTGTTGCATAAGGTCACTATGATAATGGTTATGCAACGCGATAATTGCATGTGCCACAAGATAGCAATTTTCTTTGAACACAATCTTTTGTGATTCATTTTAAGTCGTGCAAGCCGACTGTTAAGGTCAACGTCTGATGGCAGTCTCGATGCATCTTCTATGATCAGGCGGCAGTTTTTGCCAGAAGCTACTGTTCCCTAAGTAATTGCCTCTCAAAGATGAACGTGCTAATTTAATTGTGTAAATCTGTGTGTCTTGTTTTGTGCTTGCTGGTAGGTGCTTCCCACCTGATGAGGAAACGTTTGTGTTGAAGGACTCACAGTTAAGTGACGTGATTAAATTGTACGGTGTACGAGTTGTCCTGAAAGTCTTTAAGACTATCCAATTACACATCTTTCACACACACAGTTTTGCTGTGACCTAAAGAGGGGATGAAATTGTATTTTGCATTAATTCATTAAAGAACCCTGAAATACTTGATTCTGATTGGTTAATCGCAGCATTCTGCAGTCCACTGTTTTTTTGTGAAATCATCACTAAACCATAAATTTAACAGTCGTCCCAGGCAAACCATTTCCTAAATAACTGTGCTAGTTTCATATCTCATGTAGCACTCTGCAGTGTCTTTCTTTTCAAAATAAATAAATAAATAAAATAATTTCAAATCGTTAATAGACCATTTGTATCTCTTTGAGTTGATTCACTCACATAATACATACAGTATATATATATTACATTTGCATCCCAACATTTGCTGCTGCCACAGCCGGCCCTTTGAAAGCCCACATAATGCTGATGTGGCCTAGGTTGAAATTGTGTTTGACACCCCTGCTCTTAAGGATACAGACGTGACATTACTATGGCCTTTTTGTCAGGAAACAAATCTGAAAAGGAGACTCAAGCAAACATCACTATTTACTCTTCATTTAATTTCAAATCTGTCTAGGAGAACCAATTAAGATATTAAAGGAATAGTTCACCCAAAAATGTAACATTTTCTCATAATTTACTCACCCTCATGCCATCCCAGATGTGTATGACTTTCTTTCTTCTGCAGAACACAAATTAAGATTTTTAGAAGAATATTTCAGCTCTGTAGGTACATTCAATGCAAGTGAATGCTGACCAAAACTGTGAAGCTCCAAAAACCACACAAAGGCAGCATAAAAGTAATCCACACGACTCCAGTGTTTTAATCCATGTCTTCAGAAGTGATATGATAGGTGTGGGTGAAAAACAGATCAATATTTAAGTCCTTTTTTTTTTGTTGCTAGAAATTCTTATATTCTTAGATATGCATGAAAAACGTGAATCATCAAAAACACAAGAAGAAGAATGTGAAAGTTAAAGTTAAAATTGAGATTGACTGAGCAGGGAGGAGAATTTGTAGTTAAAAAGGACTTAAATATTGATCTGTTTCTCACCCACACCTATCATATCGCTTCTGAAGACATTGATTTATCCACTGGAGTCTTATGGATTACTTTTTTGCTGACTTATGTGATTTTTGGAGCACCCATTCACTTGCATTGTGTGGACCAAAATAGCTGAGAAATTCTTCTAAAAATCTTCATTGCAGTTCAGCAGATGAAAGAAAGTCATACACATCTGGGATGGCATATGGGTGAGTAAATGATGAGAGAATGTTCATTTTTGGGTGAACTATCTATTTAATGAGACCTCATTTGATATTTTCCTTTCCTACTGAATGGACTGATGGGTTTTCCATACAAGTCTGATCTATAAAGTTCAATGAAGAAAAAAATAATAATGCCAGAACATGAACCCCAGGTGATGGTCCAATCCCCTGAGGATGGAGACTCCACATCCACCCCTCCTGTGTTCATAGCACTATAATTTCTCACACTTGTTTTCCTCATCACACATTTCTACTCTTGAAAAAAGACAAGCTCGTCCGCCGAGCTTTCTGTCCTGCTGGACCGAGAGTGTTTCTCTGCTCCGATGTCATTTAGATCTGCCAGCCGATGATGCTTTTAGGGGCTGGGTTTCATCACAGTGTCATTGAGCAGCCAGGTTGTCGCCACCCACTGTCCTTTGTGACTTCATCAAACAAGGTCAGGGAACGAGTGACGCCCCCTCTCGAAGCACTGACACCTCAGCGGTACAAGTTATAAGAAAATAATAAAAGGAATTGAATCACAGGCTTCTCCTGCTGCATTTGTTATTGGTTTATGTGTAGTGGGATGAAATTGTGAAAGTTATAAATGTGAAGGGAAGGGCATGGCAGCGGTGAAGCTCCATTGCAAAACCGGAGGAGTGGAACTCATATAGACTAGAAACGAAAACAAAATCAGCTGAACTACGTTTCAAAACCTAGCAAGTTGCCTTGCTGTCTACTGTCTACATACACAGCTGCCTTCTAAGGGGCCGTTCACACCAAACACATCCTTGTGCCAAAAAAGCTAGACGAAGTGTCACGATTCACAAATGGACAGAATGCAGGTGTCAAGTTTTTAAATTTATTTTTTTATTATTGTCACAGCCTCTAAAAAACCCAGCGTTCCTGTGCGAGACGCTGAGATGCGGTACAGCGCTCAAAGATGTCCATCTAGTGCATCTTTATTTAGGAAAAAATCTATTGAAAAACAGCACGAATGCCAAAAACGTGTTCGGTTTGTGCAGCTGCTAAGGCAGCATGCTAAAATGCAACCTCACAAATTACAGATTTGGAACACTCTAGTAAATTGTAGTAAAATACAATTGATCATTTTTTCTTACAAAATTGTGGGTAACAGGGTTGAATGGTCGTCGAGCTTGATGAATGCAATCAACACAATATTTGTAAAACATTAAGAAAATGGAATGAGATTATGCACTTGTCTTCACACCATGCTGAAGAAAAGAATCTGAATGATGTCACTTCCTGTGTGTCACGATTTTAAGAAATGTTATATATTTTGTAATGAAAGAAAATCATGCTCTAACAGGGTTGAATGCAAAATGTGGGACACTGCAAATTTATATATATATATTCTGGTGGCCAAAAGTTTGGAATAATGTACAGATTTTACTGTTTCGGAAGGAAATTGGTACTTTAATTCACCAAAGTGGCATTCAACTAATCACAAAGTATAGTCAGGACATTACTGATGTAAAAAACAGCACCATCACTATTTGAAAAAAATCATTTTTGATCAAATCTAGACAGGCCCCATTTCCAGCAGCCATCACTCCAACACCTTATCCTTGAGTAATCATGCTAAATTGCTAATTTGGTATTAGAAAATCACTTGCCATTATATCAAACACAGCTGAAAGCTATTTGGTTCGTTAAATTAAGCTTAACATTGTCTTTGTGTTTGTTTTTGAGTTGCCACAGTATGCAATAGACTGGCATGTCTTAAGGTCAATATTAGGTCAAAAAATGGCAAAAAATAAATGGCTTTCTATAGAAACTCGTCAGTCAACCATTGTTTTGAGGAATGAAAGCAATACAATGCTTGAAATTGCCAAAAAACTGAAGATTTCATACAAAGGTATACATTACAGTCTTCAAAGACAAAGGACAACTGGCTCTAACAAGGACAGAAAGAGATGTGGAAGGCTCAGATACAACTAAACAAGTGGATAAGTACTCAGCTGACATCTCAGCTGACAGCTTCATTGAATTCTACCTGCTCAACACCAGTTTCATGTACAACAGTAAAGAGAAGACTCAGGGGTGCAGGCTTTATGGGAAGAACTGCAAAGAAAAGCCACTTTTGAAACAGAAAAAGAAAAAAGATAGGTTAGAGTGGGCAAAGAAACACAGACATTGGACAATAAATAATTGGAAAAGAGTGTTATGGATCTTAACCCCATTGAGCTTTTGTGGGATCAGCTAGACTGTGAGGTACGTGAGAAGTGCCCGCCAAGACAGCCAACTCTATGACAAGTGCTACAGGAAGCGTGGGGTGAAATGTCACCTGAGTATCTGAGCAAACTGACAGCTAGAATATTACATTTTCATGTTATTAATGTCCTGACTATACATTGTGATCAGCTGAATGGTGAATAAAAGTACCAGTTTCTTTACTTAAGAGCTAAATCTGTACATTATTCCAAATGCCACCAGTGTGTGTGTGTGTGTGTGTGTGTGTGTATATATATATATATATATATATATATATATATATATATATATATATATATATATATATATATATATATATATATATATATATAGTTCAGATCCAAAACTTTCTTTGTGTGTGTGTGTGTGTGTGTGTGTGTGTGTGTGTGTGTTAATTAAAATTAATAAGTAATTAAAAACAGTTTTACTAGAGTGTATTGAATATTAATTCAACAGAATATGTTTGTTGACAAAACTGATTATTTAATTGTGAAATAGATCACTAAGGTGGAAAAGGCCTAATTCACAATTTTAAGGGCATTTGATGTTATTTAAACATTTGATGTGCTGGTAACACTTTGCAAAAAGGTCCTATTAACATTATTAATGCATTAAGTACCAAGAACTGAAAATGAGCAATATTTTGTACACATTTATTAATCTTTGTTAATGTTAATTTATAAAATAATTTTTTTCATTGTTAGTTCATGTTAGTTCATAATGCATTAACAAATGTTAACATAACATTTTAACAGTTTATTAGTATATATGGAAATTATCATTAACTAAGATAAGTATTGGTGCCATAAAGCATTGGTAATTGTTAATTAATATTAACTAATGTAATTATCTAATGTTAACAAATACAACCTTACAGTAAAGTGTTACCAATGTGTTTAAAATTGCTACTTCTCATGCTAAGTTGATTCTATGTTAATTCTATGAAAAAATATGAATAAATAAAGTAATTGGGCTTCTTGTCTTTTAAGAACAGCTTTCACATGTGAATCACACTTTTGGTGCCATAAAATGCTGTCTAGGTAGTCAGCTCACTATGTTTTGGAACAGCACATTTTTCTTTGACAAAGGAACAAAGGCGTACAGCTGCATTACACAGCATGTAATTGTAACTGCAAGGTTTTAAATAATAAATTATGAATGTCAGACCAGACTTAGGCGAGTAACGTTGAATAAAAATCATAAATTCTCACAGTAACTACAAGACAAGTTTATCCTTGAGAGAACCGACGAGAGGCATTCATCCATTTTCATGAGACAGACGTCATTCACTTTTTTTTTAAATGTACAAATGACTACTTTAGCAAATGTCTGGAACTTTTAACTTTCGAACAAAATATTTATTAACTTGCAGCAGTATCGACCACTGTCTGACCAGCCGAGCAAAGTGCTTTTCCAGTAAGAATGAAAGAAGGGTGTGAATATGCGGTGAAAGAACACACAGCTTTTAACATGTAGAACTGCGAGTGGATTGTTGGGGGGCACTGATGTATCGACAAACAGCTATCATATGCAGCCATCTGTCTCTCTTATTTATATGATAACAAGTTGAGTTTCATTAGCATTCTATAAAGACAGCAACACAAGCCTTTACTGATTGAACGGATTGATGAGAAGAAATGGCGTCCGTGGAGAATCATTTTGGATGCAATTTGCAAGATTACACAGTTATTGAGGTGTTGGGAAGACCTATTTAAAGGCAGAATTGCTTGTACAATGCATTTCCAAACATGATATCTATTCAGCAGACTGGCTCTTAGGGATTGTGTTGGATATAGAGTGTCTTGGAGGTTTATGTTCTGTTGCTTAAGTGAAATGCTTTAAACATTTGCTATTGTTCTTTAATGGATTTCAAACAGAGACAGATATGTGAATACAGTTTTATGAGGCACCAAAATGTTTGCAAAAGCTCTCCTGCATGGAATCTGATATGTAATATAGGGATTGTGACAACTGTGCAAAATATAAAACTCTAATAAAATGATAAGTTAAAGGGGCACTTCGTTTTTCGTTTTGTTTTTTCACCTTAAAGGAAAAGTTCATCCAAAAATGAAAATTCTGTCATCATTTCCTCACGCTCATGTCTTTCGAAACTGTCTGACTTCAGCAGCCATATCACCCTGCAGCTCTCGCCTGGTTGCTCACTAAAGCTAAGCAGGTACTGTAAAAAAAGCACCGTCTTTCAGATGAGACTTTAAACCGAGGTCAATGACCCTCTGTGGTCATTAAAAATCCCATGGCACTTCTCATAAAGAGTAGGGGTATAACCCTGGTGTCCTGGCCAGATTCCCCCCATTGGCCCTTATCTATCATGGTCTCCTAATAATCTCCATCCATGAATTGGCTACATCACTCTACTCTCCTCTCCATCAATAGCTGGTGTGTGGTAGGCGTTCTGGCGCACTATGGCTGCCATCGCATCATTCAGGTGGATGCAGCACACTGGTGGTGGTTGAGGAGATTCCCCCTATCCTATGTAAAGTGCTTTGAGTGCTTAGAAAAAGCACTATATAAATGTAAGAATTTATTACTATTATTTATAACTTGCTTTCTTCTCTTTTAATGAATATCTCTGTCTGTCTTTTCAACACAACTGCAGTTGATAGCGACTCACTTTAAAGCATAAAAAGGACCCAAATGTTTTATTAAAGTAGTCCATACAACTCATGTGTCACATTCCAAGTCTTCTGAAGGCATACAATTGGTTTTGTCAAGAAACAACCACAAATGTAAGTTATTTTTCAGTGAAAATCTCTGCTGCACAATAATGAGTCCTATGACAGAAGCTGATTCATTGTGGCTTGTGTGTTCACGCAAAGTTCTCAGGTGAACACACACTAAGTCGCATGGACTGCTTTTGATACTTTCGGGTAGCCTGATCTCATGAAAATTATATGAATGTGGTAGCTTTTTATTTCTATCGCAGCAGTTGCGAGGTGATATGTCCATTGTGTGATGCCCATTGTGTGTGTGTGTGTGTGTGGGGGGGGGGGGGTTACAGTATGAAGAATGTACATATTTCCATAGATCATGGTATAATGGGGGGGAGGGGGTACTTGCTTGTTTTGATTATTGGGGGGGAATCTACACCCCTGAACCTAACCGACAGTGTCAAAATAAGCATTTGAGATGAAAACTCAGTTGAGCATCTGCACAACTTGATCGTGAAGACAGGCTTTTCCTTATGTGTCCCTCATAAAAATATTATGGGGTCATATGGTTCTGGAGAATCATGAGGGTGAGTAAACTGTGACACTTTTCATTTTTGAATGAACTTCCCCTTTAAATTATAGCACAATCAACTTCATTTTCTCAAAGTTACAGTTCAAAATGTACTGCATAAGAGGAATGATCCTACTATACATTCTTTGGTCTGTATTTCTGCTTGGTCAGGCTTGCCAGCATTCACCCCACCCCCATCCCCCAAATCCTCTGAACTTGTTCCTGGTTTCACTTCTGCAACACTTGTGTATGACTGCCTGACAGGCTTGATCAAACACGGTAGGTTGTGCTTCTCTTTGAAACAGTGTGGCTGAGCTAATACTGAAGTGAGATCTGACAGTACTCGTGTCAGGGAGAGCCCATTAAAGATAAATGAGAAATGCTGATGGCATAGCATTGCTGACAGGCCCGAGATCAGCCGTGAAACGGCCTGTGCCTTCTCTAACTCTTCATTTGAAAATGCTCATAAAGGCTGCAATTCTCAGCCGCACACATCACCTGGATTTAACTGTACCGCCGAATCGCAAATCCATCAAATTGAATTATTGTGCTTGACCATTCAGTGGTTTTGGAGGATGTAACAAAGGCACTTTGCTTCACCTGAATTGACTGTGTTCCTCTGATATCAGGGTGAGTAAATTGGAATAAACTGTAAAGTCCTATTCATGCAAAGACTTTAGAGAAGCAGAATGGGCCTTGAAAGTGTACAAAAAACATGTCCGGGTCAAAACAAATAATTTATATGCATAAAGTAAATAAAACCAATTAGGAGAACCATTAAGAACCCCAAACCTTTTAATTACTCATTACTCTTAATGGTGACTTTCATTTGATTCTTAATCTCAGTATTTATTTATATTTATTGTATTACAGTAGAAAACAGTTTATTGCATTTTTATCATTTAATATTTTATTATATTGTATATCATTTATATAAATTATTTTATTACAATATTACTATTTTTCCCCATTATTATTAATAATTCATTACTGTAATGCATCTGGACATTTTACTTTTTTTATGTTTTATTTTTTATTATGTCCATTACTCTTAAAGGTGATTCTCTTTTAGATTCTCAATACTGTAATACAGTGTTTATTTATATTTGTTGTATAACACTAAAAGAAAAAAATTTTATGTGATTTCTATTATATATATATATATATATATATATATATATATATATATAAAATGTTTTTATTATATTTCATTACATTATATATTTTTTCCCATTGCTCTCAATGGTGATTCTAATTAGATTCTCTATTGATTTATTTATATTTATTGTATTACAATAAAAAATAAAAATGTATCATATTTGTATATATTTAGTTATATAATTTGTGCATTTTATTCTATATTTGTTTTACTATATATATTTAAATCAGAATAAATTAAAGGTAGTAAAACAAATACCATTGTGTACAAATACTTTGCAATTTAAATAATGTATCCCTATTTTTTTCTGGGAATCTTAATCTCTGAATAGCTTTTGTTTCCTTTAAGTAAAATATAATTTCTAAATTCTTTATATTTATTTTGTGGTGAAATTTGACCCTAACATTTTCTTGACAGGTTTAACTGGATTCACCAAACTACTGCTTTATAAATCCAGAACAAACCATTAGAGATTAGAGAAATTTAAAACAAAATGCATTTTTATCGTAAGTTAACTTCCCCGACAGACTTTCTTTAGAACGGGTTTGAGAATGTAGCAAAATCTCCCTAGAATGTTCCAAAAACGTCTCACTCTGTTCCACTCCAAAGCAAGACAAGAGGCTTTCCCTGATTAAGAAGTTCTTTTTTGTTGTTTCTCGTCTCTCACCCTTGTCAGTGTGTTTGGCACGAGTATACTGCATCTAAAGCGAGCTGGTAACAGTCTGAATGAAGCAGGGAATGTGACCTAGAGGTTCTGCTCAAGAAGAATGTCTTAAATAATGAAAGAAGCTGGGATACTTGCAGATAGAAATTTGTTAAAGTACAGTAGATGTAATGTAGCAGAGGGCTTTCTCTCATTCATGTCAGACAACCTTGCTTCAGCGTATTGGGCATTTTTCATGTGTTTTTTGCTGTTGCTGCCAGGTTTAATGAATGCTGAAGGTTTTTCCCAATAGAGCTGAATTCAGATCACAGAATCTACACTTTTGAGGGGAAATGTAGTTCTTGTGGTCACGTTTTGTTTACAAATTTACAGCAGATGTGCCAAAGATACACTCAAAAGGCAAGAACAAAAATGACATTGAAAAATGCACCTCAATTTCAGTTAAAATATCTGTTTTAAATTCAACATGAAATCAAAATATTTTCTTGACACTATACTGAAAATATTATGTGTCAGATTTACTTAAAATATATATGTTGCATTTTTGCATCAAGTTTTTAAGTAAATTCAACTTATGGTCATGCAGATATGTCAGCATAACTAGAAAACTTCTGTTAGATATTCAAAAATGTATCAGTTCATTCAACTTAATTAACTTAAAAAAGGTTTGTCACACTAATAATATTTAACAACTAATAGCATGTTGTTTCAAATTAATATGTATATAATTGTTTCTATGGTACCTAATTAAAATGGCACAAAAGAAAATACTGACTGAGGTAAGTCATTAAAATAGACAAACCTGTACTTTAACAATGCATATTCACATGCACATGGATTGAATAGGATCCAATTTAACCAAAGAGGACACTAATCACCCAAATGCTGACTAATTACAATAAAACAACATCAATAACAATAATACGTAAAAGAGCTAAACTCTCTATGAATTCTAAATAACAATTAAGTAAATGACCCAATAACTTATTTTTGACTAAACAAACATGCTTACACTATTCAAGCGCAAGGGCTTCTTGGTATTTCCCACAACCTCAGTTCTGTACTTGATCAATTTGAGTTAGTAGTACTTAAAGTCAAGTCAAATCATTTCAAAACAGCTTTACAGAAGATCAAGCATTAACAGAAGATAAAACTGTAATATCTATAATGTCTTAGAGTCATCATTGTGTAGTTTGATAAAATATGATTGTGTATTGTTTAAAAATATGTAATTAAATAATAATTGTATTTATAACCCCAGTGAGCAAGCCGAAGGCGACTGTGGCAAGGAACACAAAACTCCATAAGATGATGGTTAATGGTGAAATATGACCTTAGGAGAAACCAGACTCACTGTGGGGGCCTGTTCCCCTCTGACTAACAGCATGAATATAATGCCAATATTACTTATGTATAATGCAAGTCATGGTTTAAAATTATTAAACTAATTAAGTGTCAAGGGTCAGTGTTTAAAACAAAGATTTTGTAAGAACTGTAAGATTAATGACTAATGTCTTTGAAGTTCATCGTGGATTAACTGCAGAAGTTCACATAGATGCAATTGTCCTTGTTAGTTGAAGGGTTTTGTTGGCAATTAAATTATAGTCTATGTATTCCATTTCAAGAGTGTAGTCCATCATTAGACCGAGGAGATGTAGGCAGAGATCAGTTAGGTGCATCATAGTTCAACTTGGCTGGTAATTTCGGTGAGGTCTATCCTAAATCCAAGGTTCAGGCAATGGCATATGAAGTATCCCATGTCTTATGGCTGGAGTTGGCATCAGTTCATCCTCTGAAGTCCATCGTAATAGACTGAAGAGATGTTTGGCTGGCACTGGCTGCTATTAGTCTTCATCACACAGCGACACGTAGCAGTGGAGTCCAACACTAAGCAGGAACGGAGCTGGATCTGGCCAGTTCTGGTGACCTCAGGATAGGAGTACCGAGGTTGAGACAGGGAAACAAATAAAATAATATTAGCATAGATGCCATTCAATTTATTGCAGAGTTATAGATCATGATCATTGTTTCTGGTTCCGGCAGACCTAACTAAAGCAGCCTAATTATGAGTTGAAGGATAAATTAGGTGTATGCCTAGCTAAATAGATGGAGTCTTTAGTCTAGACTTAAACTGAGTGAGTGTGTCTGCATCTCGAACAGTGTTAGGGAGACTATTCCATAGTTTAGGAGCCAAATATGAAAAGGATCTACCTCCTTGTGCGGATTTTGATATTCTAGGAACTATTAACAGGCCAGAAATTTGTGATCGTAATAAATGTGATGGAATATAGCGTGGTAGTAGGTCACTTAAGTACTGCGGAGCTAGACCATTCAAAACTTTGTACGTAGTTAACAGAATTTTAAAATTAATACGAAATTTAACAGGTAGCCAATGTAACAATGATAAAATGGGGCTAATATGATCATATTTCTTGGTTCCAGTCAGCACTCTGGCTGCTGCATTTTGAACCAATTGAAGTTTATTTATTGATCTTGCTGGACATCCTCCCAGTAATGTATTATAATAATCTAGTCTTGAGGTCATGAATGCATGAATTAGTTTTTCAGCATCAGCAACAGAGAGCATGTGTCATAATTTAGCAATATTTATTAGGTGGAAGAATGCTGTTCTACAAACATTGGAAATTTGATTTTCAAAGGACAAATTGGTATCAAATGATATAACAGTACATCCATCGAGAGTCAAATTATATTTTAGCAGGCAGCGGCTTATTTTTAGAGGTTTTTGGTCCAATAATTAGTACCTCTGTTTTGTCGGAATTGAGTAGAAGGAAATTTCTGGCCATCCAATCTTTTATTTCATTGATACACTCTGCTAATTTGGAGAATTGTGAAATCTCATCAGGTTTTGAAGAAATATAAAGTTGGGCATCATCGGCATAACAGTGGAAACTTATTCCACGATTCCTGATAATATCTCCCAGGGGAAGCATATACAAGGAGAAAAGCAAAGGCCCTAAAACTGATCCCTGTGGCACTCCGTACTTTATTTTTGTTTGGTATGACAATTCCTCATTTACATAGACAAAGTGGTAGCGGTCTGCTAAATAGGACCTAAACCATGCTAATGCAACTCCACAAATGCCAACATAATTCTCCAGCCTATTCAAGAGAATGTTGTGATCTATCGTGTCGAATGCAGCACTAAGATCTAATAGCACTAGAAGTGAAATGCAACCGTGATCAGATGATAAGAGCAAGTCATTTGTAACTCTGATAAGTGCAGTCTCTGTACTGTGATGAGGCCTAAATCCTGACTGAAATTGTTCATATATACTATTTCTCTGTAGAAATGAACATATTTGGGAGGATACTACCTTTACTAGTATTTTCGACATAAACGGGAGATTTGAAATCTATCTATTTTCTATAGACAGAAAATAGTCTATAATTAGCCAGTTCTTCAGGATCAAGTTGTGGCTTCTTAATAAGCGGTTTGATAACTGCCATTTTAAAGTCTTTTACTTTATTTAAAGTCTTATACTTTATTTATCACTAAGTTCACTTTATAATTGATGATTTGTATTGTACACATTAATGCAAATTAAGTACATTTTAATAAATGTCTAAGTTTCTGAGCAGAAGCTATATACTGTTTATGTTTTCATACGTTATGGTTGAGGAGCCAACAAATCAACTTTTTCAGTGAATTTACTTTCTTACTACGCGTTCCTGGTCTTACTGTAAATGATTCATTAACTGTGAAAGTAAACTTATATAGACATAGGATATAAGGAAGCTCAAATATATTTTGCGACTATTAAATATCTTGGGTCACTAATGGCGATAAACACATTTGGTAAGTAAGAAATTATAAAATTAGAAATTTCAGCATTTTGTATCGTTACCCTATTCTTAAGAATAAGGTTGAGGAATACTTAAGACTAAGAGGTTGGGGTCACTAAAGAACCAAGGTAAGCATTTAAGGGTTATAATGTAATTATTCCGCCGTATAATAATCACAGAGCCTGCTTAATTTTTTCAACACTTCTCCTCCAACTGCCCATCAAATAGAGATCACTTTTCACAATCCAGTAAATTCCTGATCAATCAGATCAAGTTTTTTCTAATTTAAAATCCTATTGAACTCAGAAATATGTCACAGTACTGAGGTAAAATGTGTTCAGAACTTAGTTTAATGACTGCTTAAGTTTTATCATGTCAGGAATCAGTTCAGATCCAAAACTTTCTTTGTGTGTGTGTGTGTGTGTGTGTGTGTGTGTGTGTGTGTGTGTGGCAAAATTTAGTTTTTGTTGTCAAGTTTGTTAACAAATACCCAACATATGGACCAAAGCTATAAAAAGGCAACCTCAGAGTAACATTTGACATCCGCAACAAAACGCCCCTCAATTCCAACAGAAATACCTGTTCTGTGAGTTAAAATGCAAGAATTACCTTACTCTACTCTCTAACTGTACTGTCTTTTCCAGATATATAATCTTTTTGATGCCATTTCATGTTCCCACTTGAACAGACCATAAGGGCTCATCTCTGAATATTTTTCGTTCTCTGTTCTTGTCGGTTCAGTGTGTCTCAGAACAGAACGGCTCTTATATGTCCAATTACCTTCTGAAAGTGTCTCGCAGCACCTTTTTCCCACCTGTTTGAGAGCAATTACCAACAGTAGCCTTGACAGCATGTCAAAGGACAATGAGATAAAAAAAAAAAAAATCACCTTTTTTCCGAACTACAATCCATTTCTAATATTAAAAAAGAATTTTTCGCACATCAGTTCACACACATTTTTTCAAAATCAAATCCATCTAACCAGGGGGTCGAGGTTTGGCTGGTTAGCTTGAGCAATTAGCCCCTGCTGGTAAATATGGTAACTACACCATTATGCAGACACAAAGCATGCTTAATTTTTGACAGGCATTCAAAAGTAGCCATGTATTCGAAATTAATACATTTTTTTGTGAGCAACATATAAAAAGCAAGATGTTTAACCAGTGACCAATTTTTTGTGGGCTCTTAACAGTGTAAAATAGTACACTTTATGAAATGTGAGTGATGGCAAAAGATGGCAGAATCCAGTTTGCGTTTTTCGAGCGACTGCCATGAACCACGATCATGGAATGATAGAATGACTAATAGCTAGTTAGACCTCCCTTACAATGGAGGTGAATGGGGGTCTATCTGTAAATGTTAAAATACTCACTGTTTTAAAAGTATAGCCACAAGATGTAAACAATGTGTTAACATGATTTTTATATGATAAATTGGCATACTAACCTTTTCTGTTTAAAGTTATATCCAATTTTACAACTTCATTGCCATGACGACGTAACACTGTAAATTCTAAAATGAGCAGAAAAACAATTATTTAAACAACTTTACAGCTCAAATAATACACAAGTTTAACAGAAGAATTAATGTAAGTGCTTTTATAAAATAAGCTTCACATTTCTGCCTTTAAACTCTCCATAAATTGGCCCCATTCACTTCCATTGTAAATGTCTCACTGGAACTGCATTTTTTATTTTATTTTTTTTTAAGAAAAGGAGGGACGAGTCGAAATTCATTTTTGTGGTAATCAACATTATGTCACAAATGCTGTCAATTGAGCAAAATTTTACTGAACCATGAGTATTCCTTTAATAAACACTCTCATAATTTTACCCTCATTTTAATGTCCTCCGCAAAACACACATATAACACAGTTAGTGATAAATGCTATCGTGGTCTGGGCAAAAACATTAGCTAAAACTGTCATGGCACTAAGTGAAAATCAGATTAACCCCCACGAAACATTGCCCTATGGACATTATCTGAAGTAATGCAACGTTATCTGTGAAACATTTCAAAATTGCTCTCAAAGTACACAATCTTCACGTATAAACTAATGTAGGCCTAGGCTAATGAAGCACAAATAGCATGGCTGTTGCACCGTGCAGCAAGGTGCTTTCCCACGGAGGAAATTGAAAATTGATTTTGTGGAGAGCGACTGCAAATGAACTGAGAGGGGAACGGGGGGCACAATTTCCTTTCTCTGCAATAGAACTGCATTCACCTGGGCTTTATTTCATTTCTAAACCACAAATCTTGTTAGACCTCAATGTCTTTTTAATACTGTGACATCAGCATTTGTTTTACAAACAAAAAAGGAAATTGTGGTATCCAATCTATGCTAAATTTCACACTTTATTTTTTGCTTTTCAGCCTCGCATTTGTTTTTTCACAACAGCCTCACCCGAGTTGAGCCACTTATAGTTTCTAATTTATCAGAAACATCTAGAAAACCAATTTATCTGAAAATAATGCACTAAATTTAAAAGTACATTCATTCTGCTGAAAGTCTGAAGATCTATTTCCCTGCCTCCTAGTTACTTGCAGGTTTGACACTAAAAAGGTACCACAAAGTCCTATCTAGTTTGGACATGGTAACATGGTAATATCATAGTAGTATTTTAAGTACTGTCCTTTGGATACAACCTTATGAAAAATACAATGGCATTACCATACAAATATACCATAGACATTTTGGACACCACCATGATATTCTTCGAATTTAAATACCATGGAATATGAGTATGGTTGGATATATAAAGTATCAAAGTACCATAGTATCACCATCTGATCACTGGTACTGCCACAGTACTTTGTGGTAGGGGTAGCATAAACACTACAACATAAAATTATGCAAAATGATGGTGAGTAATATGAAGAAAAAAGAAAAAACCAAAAACAGGCAAACAGCTATATGTCTTTTCTCTCTATGACTCCATGTCATCTAATTGTAAGTATAATTATGTGAAATATGAAATTAGAGGAAATGCAATAACATGCCAGATTTTCTAATGAACCGTACAGTATGATCAGACTGGTATCAGTACAGAACAGCCACTCTCTGTCTAGTATATTTAAATCGATTGTCAGCTATGTTATATTTCAGTTTTTGTTCTGGTTGACACCATCTGTGCTCGGCTATGAAATAAGAACCTATTTCCCTAAAAGCACTTTTTAAAACATCTATTTTAAGAAAGCATAATTTATCAATTGGCCACAGCGCATCATTCACTTACTAACCTCTCGACTGTAAAAATTAGTTGAAAATTAAAATTCTTTACTCAAAGAGAGCCAAGTGATCAGTTGTGCATGGCTGAAATGTAATTTTGCTAAATTAATGGTAATGTTCTAATGCAATGAGGTTTTGCATAACTGAAAAAAATCACATGATTAAGTAGTAAGTGCACACTACTGAATTTTAGTTGTTTTACCCCAGTTGGCAAAACTTGCCTTAGCACATTGCCATTTCAGATATAGTCATAACAATAGTGTATTACTATATTAATTATACTTTTGTTTTGAAAAAAAAAAAAAAGGGTCAAAGTACAGGTTCAGTCATATTCTAGTTCCCATAGAGAACATGTATGCAGGTATTTATCACTTTGTGGGGACTTTTGTGATGTCCTCATAAGGATAGTAAAACCCGAAATTTTTAACGTTGTGGGGACATTTTGTCGGTCTCCATGAGGAAAACAGCTTATAAATCACACCAAACTATGTTTTTTTGAAAATGTAAAAATGCAGAAAGTTTTCTGTGAGGGTTAGGTTTAGGGGTAGGGTTAGGGTTAGGGGATAGAATCTATAGTTTGTACAGTATAAAAAACATTATGTCTGTGGAAAGTCCCCATAAAACATGGAAACCAGGGTGTGTAACCATAATGGGCCTCTTAAAAGCAGAGTGGACGAGATTCAGATTAGTGTGTGCATGTGTATGTGTGTGTGTGTGTGTGTGGGGGGGGGGGGGGGGGGGGGGGGATATCGTGGCTAGTAGTCACACCTTGTACTCCAGTGGATATTTATTTTTATTTATTTATTTTTCTATTCGGTTCCTATTCTTGCACATTGCTTAAAATCTTGAAAAAAGGATACAGTTCATTTAACATGTCTGTTGTGACAACATTACCCCAATAGCAGGGCATGCTGTCACACTACAAGTTAAATGGAGCTTATTGTAGGCTTTCAGCACAAATTAAAAGAGTAAAAGAATTAAGAAACACAAAACAATTAAAAAGTAATTTACAAACAAATGAAATTATTGTTTTGGCCAATTAATAAAAACATTTCAAACATATAAATAACATACATATTTCATGTTTTTCTATGCTTTTTATAAAAATGTATGTTCACTGAGAAGTATGATTTTCAACTGCCCCGTATTAGCCATGACGTTCCGTCTTTAGTCCAAAATGAATTTCATTGTCCCATATTTGATTAAGCAGCGAAACGATCAAGGGGGACAACTCGGACGCTGTCGTGTCCCTTATTGAAGTGCTCAAAATGCTCAAGCATCCCATGTTTGCATGGAGAAATGTTGGCAAACCTTTCGGTTAAAATTTACCAACAAAAATATAATGAGATTGGAATTTTAGTTTGGAGGATAGAATTCACAAAAATTATGCTAATTTACAACCGTTTTGAACAAGCTGTTTGAAACTGCTGCAACCTAGTCTCATAGAATGAACGTTACAATCATTTTTGCAAACTGACTTTTACATGCTGCTTTCTACAGTACGTTTTGCTGCAGATTCCTGAACACTAGAGGCGCTGTGCGTTTTGTTCATTTGTATTTATTCACACAAATCACAACTACAATGGCTGATTATGACTTTATAGACACTTATTTTTCGCTGTATTACTCACACAATGCTATGTTATGATATCAAAACACTTTCACTTTTATCACATTATTTGAAAAACTACACATTTTCACGACTGTATTAGAGACCAACCTACATTAACAAGAGTAATTCGTTTCCATGGTAGCTCACCTGATAGAGGGTTGAAGTTAGATTTTGGAAGACCGCCGCTCGAACCCAGCCAATAACGCTAGAAACAAAAGTAAAAGTAAAACCAAAGTGACATTGAAATACGCTTTTCATGTTGAATTTACTTCCAAAAGACAGTCATTTAGGTTTAGGCGTTGGTTGAGAATAAGAATGTCAGCTTTGTTCACCTCTCATTTATCTTTGGGGACACTGTCGGTTAAGTTTAGGTTAAAGTTTTAGGTTAGGGAAGTACGTTTTACTCATTAAAACATCCATCTAAAATTCACCTTACAAACCTTGTCTGCTTACATAATTTCATTTTACTTTGTTAAAGATTACTCAATTCAATTTGATGGAATTTTGTTATGAAATTAAATGCGTAAACCTTAAAGAAATAGGGGGGGGAAACTTCCTTATGGATTTCATAAAATCCTTCATAAAAGAGTTCTAAGACATGAACCAAACAAACCATCTTCAAAGTGAATCACAACATTTCAAGCTTGATTTAAAGCTTTTTGTTTAGATTTGATTTGATTTTTTTATGCCAAAAAAAAAAAGTATTTGTAAATCTTTTTTTTTTTATTATTTTTTTTTTTTTTTTTTTTGGTAGTGGTGGTTGTTTTTGGTTTGATGAGACTAATGTTGCAAAAATTGCATACTTCACCTTTAAACCTTGGTTGCGTTATAGGGAGACTTTCCTTGTGATTTGAGCATTGTAAAACAGACATGTGCAAAACTACAAGTAGCCACACCTATAAAACACTTCTCACAAAATGCAAAGCATCTCATAACCAAACTTCTGGTAGTGCACTATTAACTCGGAGGAGATAAAGCAGAGAGCTGAGAGATGGTTGAGACGTTTTGAGGGTTGAGAGATGTTTTTTTTTTTTTTTGCCCAATCCTCTACTTGGTGTTCAGCGGAGCATCTCTGAAGGTGATTTATTTGGGTGTTAATCTGGTTTGGCACTGGTTGTGTATGTGTGTACATGTGTGTGTGTGCTATATTTACAGACTGTAGATGTGTCCCTCCGACCTGATGCACAGCTGCACATCAGAGATAGCAGCTTCAATCCACAGGCCCACACACACAGGCAGCAATACACATGAGAAAAACATGTATCGGTGAGCACTCCATCATATGTAACACAGGACAGATAGTGTTGTTGTTTACAAAATTGAAGCAGCTTTAGGTGAAGGGTAATTTCATGTCTTTTTTTTTTTTTTTTTTTGGTTGGTCGTGTAAAAGAGCGAAAAATAAATAAGACTTCTTGTGGTTTTTGTGCTCTCTTAACTCATTGTCAAATATCCAAACAAAATGTGAATGGGTGGATACTTGAGTTTGTGTATATCTGTGAGGATTTTCCACAAAAAACTAAAGACATAGTAGGTTTACAGCTGGTATTCAGAAATAAATTGATGTATAAGACTTTTCACAGTTTACCTTTCAGATCATGCTTCATACCTCAAAAAATGATATTGCTCAGGAGTTCTGCTGTCATAGCTCAGGAGACTTCATGGAGTTCTTGGTTATGTGGTGTGTGTCAGACTTTCTTCTAGAATTCCATTGGAGAAATAAAAAGACACAAATGGAGCCATTTTTTACATAAAGCAAGAGTATAGAACTATAAAATGTATGTGGATAGAATTGCTCAGATGATGAAAAATGTTTGAATTCATATAGAGATCTCAGACTATTGAATGCAGACTTTGGTATCTTGGCAAATAGTAAAAAAGAAATAAATCTGCTCAGTGATGTCATGCAATGGCAGTGGATGGTGACCACATCTTCAAGCTTCAAAAGGACGCAAAATTATAATTCAGAAGTCTAATGAATAACTACATGCAAATTGTGTCTCCTTCTGAAGGCATACCAAAGATTTGGTGAGAAACAAAGAAAATCTCATTGATTATTTAGCAAGAATCTTGACCGACCATTGCTCTCCTGTGCGCGTTCATGAGAGTGCACAAGAGCTGAAGTTCACGTATCACCTTCTCGCGAGATGGGGCGTTCAAGCAAGAACTCGCTTTGTTTGCTACAACCTGACCACCACAGAGATATTCACAGTAGATATCACAACACAGCTGCACACAAACCACAGTAAATAATGATGGAATTTTTATTTCTGGGTGAACTATCCTTTTAAACGTGTTGGATTTCAGCAAACCCAGAAACTTAAGTATTAAACTTCGGAGTGTGTGCTACGAAAAATTATACCTCAAACCAGGGGCGAAGAATCTGTTTGATTTAATATGAGATGGGGTTCCCCTTGGTTGTTTTGCTGTCCAACTGGGAGGCACAAGCATAATCTTGCCGTATCTAGCAATGTACATCTCCTGTTTCACTCAACCGTCACTTCAGTTTAAAAGCCACATGCAAACTGCACTGCAGAGAGAGCACAGCACACGGAAATGTCAAAGCCTGAACCTTTATTTCCCTCCGCTAAGTGGCTGAAGTCCGTGGTGTGGGAATATTATGGTTATTTAAAAGACCCACAAAGCATCATCAATGTTGATGGTAATCAAATTTGTAAAATTTGTCAAAAAAAAGCGTGATCGGAGCTGATCAAGATCGGAGCAGTAGTGCAGCTCCCTCCCCAGGGGCGGATTGGGAAGAAAACTGGCCCAAAAGTTGTTGAGGGGGAGAGGGAGTGTGGGGGTTGGGGGTGGGGGTGTTGCTGTCCTTTTCTGCATATCGCTGCTGCCTTCCGCATATCGCGGCGCCATTTTGTGGCGCGTTCTGCATAACGTGGCGGCCCATGTGGCCCCATTTCATGGCCGGCCCACCGGGAAAAGTCCCGGTTCTCCCAATGGCCAGTCCGTGCCTGTCCCTCCCTCTCTCTCAGCCTCTTGCTCACTCACTTGTGCGTGTGCATATTTGTGTGTGTGCATGCATGGGACAGGATATGTATAGTGGAATTTAATAACCATCGTAGCTCAACAAGATCACCCACGAGTGCAACAATTACATGAAACGCAAACACCAGCGAAGTGGTAGGTCTACTGCATCTAAACAGTTTAAAGTTTTTAAAAACTTGCCAGTCAGACACAAGTCAGTCAGACATGTGGATGCACGAGACAAACAGCTTATCCCGAAAAATATTATTTATTTATTTATTTTTATTTTTTATTATCCCCTTTTCTCCCAATTTGGAATGCCCAATTCCTACTACTTAGTAGGTCCTTGTGGTGGTGCGGTTACTCACCTCAATCTGGGTGGTGGAGCTGCCTCTGCTTCTGAGACTGTCAATCCATGCATCTTATCACATGGCTTGTGCATGACACCACGGAGACTCCCAGCATGTGAAGGCTCATGCTACTCTCCACGATCCACACACAACTTACCACGTGCCCCAATGAGAGCGAGAACCACTAATCGTTATCATGAGGAGATTACCCCATGTGACTCTACCCTCCCTAGCAACCGGGCCAATTTGGTTGCTTAGGAGACCTGGCTGGAGTTGCTCAGCACTCCCTGGATTCGAACTCATGACTCCAGGGGTGGTAGTCAGTGTCAGTACTCGCTGAGCCACCCAGGCCCCCTATCCCAAAAATTATTGAAATTCTGTTTTTATCTCGAATGTAAATCAGTATATTGTGTGAAAATATGTAAAGAGCATAGAGATGTAGGTGCAAAATAGTAGAAAAACAAGTGGTTTTAATGTTATCATGAAAGGGGAGAACAAGATGACAAGGGGATTTTTGCTGTCTCACCATTATTTTTATATTTTAAAACAGCATAAAAAAAAATAAAAAAAAAAGAAAAAAAAAACAACTTATGCATAATTTTGTCATTTCAGTTGCCATTGTTTTTCCTGTACTGACAAGATGCACCTAACGGGAAATACTTAGGGGGAAAAATCATATTTTAATGTATTCTAATTTATAATATTGTGTTTAAAAAATCATTTAGGAACAGCATCAACGAAGTATAAAGATTTAAAATTCATTTATTTATTCATCCAGAAAATACCCCAACATTACATCATGGCCATCATCCAGTCAGACGGCACGTTGCTATATTTTTCTAATAATTGTAGCAAGGCACCGTGATACCGCTGTATTTTTTGTGAAGGTTATCGTACCGTGAACATTTCATACCATTACACCCCTAGACCTGACAATGCAGAACACTTAACTTAATGGCATATAACACATTATGGACATAATGATAGCGAGTAAAGGCTTTCTAAGTGAATTCTCCAAACATTCCACTATATGCATAATATAACATGATTGGGGAAGAAAAGATCAACAATAATATTTGCTCACATAGATGCGTGCAATTGTGAATAATGAGGCAGAAATACAATCTCTGGAGATGGCCTCTGTAATACACTGGGCATTATTATAGCATTACAATTGATTATTAAATTCAGCAATCCATTTATCAAAGTTTCAGCAAAATATTGATGCAGTTTTACACCTCTACATGCAGTTATTAAAGGAATATTTCAGATTCAATACAAGCTAAGCTCAATCGACAGTATTTGTGTCATAATTTTGATCACCACAAAAACTTATTTTGACTTGCCTCTCCTTTTCTTAAAAAAAAAAAAAAAAAAAAAGCCTCAAGACATAAACAATATGCATGTAAACATGATTTTAGTGTGATAAAATCACTAACTAACCTTTTCTATGTAAAGTTATAGACAGTTTTATAACTCCATTGCCATGACGATGTAATGTCAACAAACCCTAAAACCCTAAAATGACTGAAAAAACTAAAATTTAAACAACTTTACAGCTGAAATAATGCATGATTTTTAACAGAAGATTAGAATGTAAGTGCTTTTATAAAATTATAAGCTTTACATTTCTGGGTTTAAACCCTCCAAACACTGGCCACATTCACTTCCATTGTAAGTGCCTCACTGTAACCTCAGTTTTTGCTATTTTTGAAGAAAAGGAGGGATGAGTTGAAACACATTTTTGTGGTAATCAACATTATGCCACAAATGCTGTCAATTGAGCTAAACTTGTATTGAATCCAGAACATTCCTTTAAGCATAAAAATAAAAATAAAAACTAATACATTTTTTTGTGTGAAAGCTGGCTTTTTGGGTGGCATTAGCACACCCTGGCACACCCTAGTCTACTATTTGTTTCCTTTCTTATGATTTTGCCCAAGTCTCTAAATGTTCCTTTTTCGACTGTTTAATTTTAAACCATCTTCTCTAGCTGAAGTCCATTCATTTGCTCACATACACTGGCGGCCAAAAGTTTGGAATAATGTACAGATTTTGCTCTTATGGAAAGAAATTGGTACTTTTATTCACCAAAGTGGCATTCAACTGATCACAATATATAGTCAGGACATTAATAACATGAAAAATTACTATTACAATTTTGAAAAATAATTTCAGAACTTCTTAAATTACTTCAAAGAGTTCTCATCAAAAAATCCTTCACATGCAGCAATGACAGCTTTGCAGATCCTTGGCATTCTAGCGGTCAGTTTGTCCAGATTCTCAGGTGACATTTCACCCCACATTTCCTGTAGCACTTGCCATAGATGCGGCTGTCTTGTCAGGCACTTCTCACGCACCTTACAGTCCAGCTGATCCCACAAAATCTCAATGGGGTTAAGATCCATAACACTCTTTTCCAATTATCTGTTGTGCAATGTCTGTGTTTCTTTGCCCACTCTAACCTTTTCTTTTTCTGTTTCAAAAGTGGCTTTTTCTTTGCAATTCTTCCCATAAGGCCTGCACCCCTGAGTCTTCTCTTTACTGTTGTACATGAAACTGGTGTTGAGCGGGTAGAATTCAACGAAGCTGTCAGCTGAGGACATGAGAGGCGTCTATTTCTCAAACTAGAGACTCTGATGTACTTATCCTCTTGTTTAGTTGTACATCTGGGCCTTCCACATCTCTTTCTGTCCTTGTTAGAGCCAGTTGTTCAAGCATTGTATAGCTTTCATTCCTCAAAACAATGATTGACTGATGAGTTCCTAGAGAAAGCTGTTTCTTTTTTGTCATGTTTTACTAATATCAATACTGACCTTAAGACATGCCAGTCTATTGCATACTGTGGCAACTCAAAAACAAACACAAAGACAATGTTAAGCTTCATTTAAAGAACCAAATAGCTTTCAACTGTGTTTGATATAATGGCAAGTGATTTTCTAGTACCAAATTAGCAATTTAGCATGATTACTCAAGGATAAGGTGTTAGAGTGATGGCTGCTGGAAATGGGGCCTGTCTAGATTTGATCAAATAGTGATGGTGCTGTTTTTTACATCAGTAATTTTCTGACTATACTTTGTGATCAGTTGAATGCCACTTTGGTGAATTAAAGTACCAATTTCCTTCTGAAACAGCAAAATCTGTACATTATTCCAAACCTTTGGCCGCCAGTGTAAATCTAGCCAGAGCTCTATCTGTGTCAGGCAGCAGTAACAGCAGTGGTGTAGTTGGATCAAATGTTTGATGGTGAGTCTGACTACCCCTGAGAGAAAGTGACTGATAAAGGAAGGAACAGAGGACGAGAGGGAGGTAGACAAGCCCCAGCAGCTGATTAATTGAAAGGCCAAACACATTTCACTAGCTCTTTGGCTAGCACTAGACAGGTTAGTTGTATCTGATATTAAAGTTGTCCTTTTAGATTTTCTATATGTGCTCTAAGAACCCTTTACAGTATGCATACCTGCTTGGAGGAGTAGAAATAAAAATAAATAAATAAATAAAAATAATAATAAGATAAAATAAAATAAATTTGACAATTTACAGAACACCATGAGGTTCCGTGGATGTATTTAGACAATAGACAGGAAGCCATCTCACAACACACACAGAGACTGTGTTTGGGTACTGGAAGGTCATACTGCAGCAGGATATTGCCAGAGGACTGTGTCACTTGTCTAGCACACTAAATAGCCAAGTCACTACAGGTGCTGTCTGACCGGCCAAAGCCGCAGTATCAAGATCACCCTCTCTCCCTTCAAATAATCTCTTCAATACGTGACACATGGCCATGTTTTACGACACGTAAAACATGGCCATACTGTTCTTGTGATGTGCTACTTTGTATAGCTGGCTAGAAAATTGAATGCTCAATAATTCATGATTTGCTCCATGAACCACTTCATCGTAAAGTGCCTGACATTTTTTACCCCAAATGACTTATATATAATTACTTTACGGACTGAACAATGGGCAAGAATTCTTTCACTATTATTTTTTCATGACATTCATTGAAGTACACACAATATAAGTACGAGCCAAAGTTCTAGATTTGTAGTATATATTGGATAAATTCTCCTGATGGATGAGGTCCTGACAAATTCAGTGACTTGATTTTCAAAAGCAATGTCATTTACTGTTTATCATTTGCTAAGGCAAGCATTTTACTATTGCTCACACTTGGGTTAGGGATTTAAACAAACCACTATTCCTAAGTGTAAAACTTTAGTGTGCAACTCGTTCAATTTGTGCAACAGACACGAATGATACCTCAAATCATGTGGCTTGTTGAGGAGAGATGGTAAAGCGAATGATAAAATGGGTGAAAAAAATCCCATAAACTCATATTGAAGAAGGGACTTAAGCCATTGCTATTGACCTGCTTCAGTGACGTACATTTTTCCTCGCAGCCACCATATTTGTGACCATCAGCGGGAGGAAACTATGGCGGTGAATGGAAAAATACCCATAAAACGATATCAAGAAAAACATCAAAAATTGTTTTTAATCCATGCTAAGTCCCAGGAAAAGTTCATACAGGTCTGAAAACAGCACACATTTTGCTAAATTGGACTTTTGCGGACATTTAAATACATTTTATCCATGATTCATCTCTGTATGCCGGTGAGTCTGATGTGTGACCAATGAGTGCACCCACCCACCGGTACATCACCGTAAACATCTCTTATTCAGAAGTTACATTTGATTTTGTGTTGTTTTCAGGTCTCATTTGGTCACAATATTACAAAACATCTGTGATTATCCCATCTGTATGAATCTAGGAGCTGCTTTTGTCACATCCCACAGCTCAGCACACCGAAGGTATATAGAATTTTGGTCACAAACATGGCAATGCAGTCATACAGTGACATCACATGAAACAGGTCAATAGACCAGAATATCATAGAGACTTTGGTAAGAGCATAGAAATTCCATAGCAACTTAGCAACAACCCAAAAACACCATAGCAACTACCTAGATACATGATAAAAACAACTCAGAACATCTTAGTAACTGCATAGCAATGCCCTATCAACCACCCAGACCACCCTAGAAACCACAAAGCAATAACAACACACTAAAACCACTCTGAATGCTTAATTAACTGCATAGCAATGCCCTAGCGAGTAACCAGAACACCCCAGCAACTACCTAGCAACTTGCAAAAAAACACTCTGAACACCTAAGTAACCACAAAGCAATGCCCTTGCAACCACCCAGAACAATGCTCTTGCAATGACCTAACCACACACTTAAAACTACCTTGAACACCTTAGCAACCACCCAGAATACCCTAGCAACCACATAACAATTCCCTGACAAGCACCCAGAACACAATATCAACTACCAAGCAACATACTAAACACCACTCAGAACACCTTATTAACCCTATAGTAATGTCCTAGCAATCACCCAGAACCTCCCAGTAACCGTATAGTAATCCCCTAGTAACCACACAGAACACCCTAGCAACTGCACAACAATGATCTTGCAACAACATAACAATGCATTTAAATCACTCTGAACACCTTAGCAATCACCCAAAATACCCTAGCAATTGTATAGCAATGCCCTAAGCAACCGACATAGCAAAGCCCTGATAACAAACATACAACGCACTCAAAACCACTCTGAAAACCTTAGCAACCACTCAGACTTCCCTAGAGACCGCATAGCAATTCCCCGGCAACCACCCAGAACACCCAGGCAACATGCTAAAAAACACTCAGAACACCTTAGTGACCGCATAACAATGCCCAAGCAACCACCCACAACACCATAGCAACCAAATAGCAATGGTCTTGCAATGCACTCTGAACACCGTAGTAAATGCATAGCAACACCGAACAACCACCCAGAGCAACCTCGCAACAGTACAGCAATGTGCTAACAGAGCACCATAGCATTGCAGCGGCGAGTTCTGCGCTGGTAAGCACCACTAACATTTCTTCAGAAAATGTTCAAATCTTGTTTAGAGATTCCCAACTTTTCTGAATGGTGAACACAGGTTTAGCTTGGCACAAACAAAGATTTCAGCATGACTGCTAAGCACCTGTTGTATCCAGGTGCTTATCAGTTATAATGCAGATGTGGCAATGGGAGGATAAGAGGGGAAATAGCAGGAGACAGAGACGGTTTTAAGTTTGTGTTCTGTGGAGGAGGAGTGCTGAGAAAGAAGTGATTGAGACACAGTACTGAAAAAACATGGCCATTGTGAACGAGCAAATTAGAGGAAGATGAAGAAGAAACAAAACAACAAAGAGCAACAGAATGACACTCAAAACATATTCTGTCACATCTAACACCCTTCCTGTGGCTCCAAAGTGCCAAACTGAGGCACATCTTTGGAATAAACAACAAAACTATGCAATGTCCTGCTGTAATTGTGTGCAACAAACCTCAAAATGAGATTTGCATTGCAAACAGCTCATGCAGCAAAAGTGTTCAGAGCTTCAGCTTCAGAGATCGCTCTTATAGAAATAGTTCACCCAAAATAATTCTGCCATTAACTCACCCTTTCGAACATGTTGTTTGAAACTGAATTTCTTTCTTCTGTGGAAAAAAGGAGATGGTTTGCAGAATGTCAAAGCTGCTCTTTAACATATAATGTAAATGAATAGGGTCTGGGGCTACAGAGCTCCAAAAAGGACATAAAAAGCATCAAATGCACCATTATGGTAGTGAAGTCATATGATGGCTCTGTGTAAGGAGCAGACAGAATTTAACATATTCAAACTTGAGCGTGAAGACGCGTTGTGCAAGATTTAAAATTAATCATTAGGAATGTTATGGGTTTTGCAATGTTCAGATGTACCAGAAGTAATATCAGCAGCTACAACTTTTTCTTGACTCATTATTTAGCCAGAATGCCACAAGACATTTTTACACAAAATTGGATTGAAAATGCAAAATAACCATTCTTATTCTGTAGACGATAACTGGACGCCTCTTGCTGAATTTATAAAGCAAATTTAATGAGGTCATGTGACAATGTATCATACCACAGTTTCTAATGTAAATCATATTGTGCACACATACTTTCAACTTTTAAAATTAGTTATCCATATACAATTTATTCTGTGTGTGTGCAGTATGCACTAATCAGTACGCTAGTATTCCATCCAAACGCAGTCTATTGCTGCATTCAAGTCTTCCTGGAAAGTTTGTATACTTATGAGGTCAGTTAAAAAATAAAATAAACATACACACTTAAAGCTGGAGTATGTAATTTCTGCGGCACTAGTGCCAACGAATGGAATTGCAAAAATAAACGTTGTTTTTTTAAACAGCTTTCTGAATACGCCCCTTGCCTGCAGTTCAAACAGTCAGACAGTCCTGCCCCCAACTCACACCATTGAGTGCAAGGGCAGAGTGTGCTGAGGTAGGCAGGTAAATAGTTAGATAGGCAGGTAGGCCATCCAGTCATTGCATTCGGCTAAATTAAATGATTGGACGGGCCTTTTACAGACCTGTGACTGCCACAGATAATGGATTTTTTATTTATTTTTTTTATCATAAATTTTGATAAAATTGCTGTCAGGATGCAAAGAGACTTTCAACCAGTATAACAAAATATGCTTCTGATATAAATTGTACTCTATAAATAATACTATAGCTTTAACTTTACAGTCAAACCCAAAAGTAAAACTGAATTATTATCAATACCAATTTGATTCCTCCATGATTCTTTAATCGACGGGAAAGCATGTCCGTCATTTCCGCGTCGGCCTGAGACTGGGCGACCGTTCCCGAAGGAGGAAGCCCAGCCGAAGCTTCAGCGTCAGACCGGACAAGCCTGCTCTCCGATGCTGCGCTCGATAACTCATGATCTTCTGGGGCACCAGACGAGATGTCGAACCCACCCTGAGACGAGCCGGCGATGTCGTCCGGGGCAAGCGAGCGTGCTGGGGAATGGGAGGTCCATGGGGGGATACCCGGCGGAGGTGGTCCCATTGAGGTCCCCAAATCGCCCCCAGTTCTAACCGGCATGGCCTCATACCCGTAGGCAGAAGGACTGAGGCGGGGAGCCGCTGGGGTGGCTTGCTTTCTTACGAATGCAAGCCGCGACCGCAATGTTGCCATGGTCGTGTTCTTGCAATGAGGATATGATCCATCCACGAACGATGTCTCCACGTGGGCAGCGCCCAGACACGTAAAACAGCGATCGTGGCCATCGGAAGAGGAGAGATAGCGACCGCAACCAGGAATAACACACAAACGGAAAGTCATCTTTAAAAAGATGTTCCGTGTGTGCCGCTCTTTTATGAATATAAAATATACTCTTTTCAGAATATACTCTTTTTTTGCTCTGCCGAAGCACCCAGGGGCGTTCTCTGCACTGCACAGGCACAGAGGGGGAGAAGCTGCTGAAATGTGCCATCAAATCCAGCAGTCTTTAGCGAGGTGAGTTTTTTTTCTAGAGGAATTGTATTCAGTGCACTGAATGCAACCGCTCGGCTCCGAACAGAAAATCTGAATGAGTGGTTGCATACCAGCTCCTTTTATACCCGTATGTCCGGGGGAGTGGCATGCATATTCCACTCACCAATTCTCATTGGCCTTTTTTCAAAAGATCAGAGGTGTTTCGGGGTCCCAAGAGTGACCCCTAGTGTCACTACATCGACACAACATCGAGTGAGTGACAGATAGGGAACTTTAAACCCCTATTTGAAGCCGCTTTCCACATACACAGACCAGTGATGACTCAGTTTGCGTCCCCAATAAAGCAGTGTGATAGCAACAGCATTTGCCCACTTAAGCTCCAATTGGGCCAGACAATCCTGCATCTGCACTGGAACTTCACGGATCTCCTGTGGGACTCTCTACTGAAAATGAATGATCCAACTGATTTCAATTTTGCCACTACTTTTACAGCACTTCCTGTATAGGCCATAGGTCCAATCTCCAAATGACAGGCCGGTACATACATAACAAAAATGTGCTGCTCACAAGCCTCTCAGAAAAATATGTATCTTTATCATTGAAGGTCTAATTTTGAATTTCTTATGGTGCATTATGATAATGAGGACAAAGAAAAAACAGCTAGTCAGATTTAAGCAAGACTTTGGCTAACTTTTGATCAAAACCCTTAATGGACTTCAAAAAGAACAAGGAAATATATATACACTGATCAGCCACAACATTAAAATCTCGTGCCTAATATTGTGTGGATCCCCCCCTTAAACATCACCAACCCGCATCTCAGAATAGCATTCTTAGATACTATTCTTCTCACCACAATTATACAGAGCGGTTATCTGAGTTATCGTAGACTTTGTCAGTTTGAACCAGCCTGGCCATTCTCTGTTGACCACTCTCATCAACAAGGCATTTCTGTCCACAGAACTGCCACTCACTGGATGTTTTTTTGTTTTTGACACCATTCTGAGTAAATTCTAGAGACTGTTATGCGTGAAAATCCCAGTAGATCAGCAGTTACAGAAATACTCAAATCAGCCCATTTGGCACCAACAATCATCTGTGCGATTATCTAATCAGCCAATCACGTGGCAGCAGTGCAGTGCATAAAATCAAGCAGAAATGGGTCAGGAGCTTCAGTTAATCTTCACATCAACCATCAGAATGGGGAAAAAATTTGATCTCAATGATTTGGACCATGGCATGATTGTTGGTGCCAGATGGGCTGGTTTGAGTATTTCTGTAACTGCTAATCTCCTGGGATTTTCACACACAACAGTCTCTAGAATTTACTCCGAATGGTGAAAAAAAAAAAAAACCATCCAGTGAGCGGCAGTTCTGTGGACGGAAATGCCTTGTTTATGAAAGAGGCCAACCGAGAATGGCCAGACTGGTTCGAACTCACAAAGTCTACGGTAACTCAGATAACCGCTCTGTACAAATGTGGAGAGAAGAATATCATCTGTTTTGGCAGCACGAGGGGGACCTACACAATATTAGGCAGGTGGTTTTAATGTTGTGGCTGTAATATTCAAGATGTTTTGAATATAGATCTGTTATTGATGTTACATACATGTTATGCAGTTCCGAAATATATGCTCTAGGGGGCAGTCAGTGGACAGGGGTTAAAAGTGAATATACGAGTGCTGGAGTGGTAGAAGTAATAAAAAGCATGGAGTTAAGTCTCGGTCATTCTTTTAGAATAATACAGGGGCTGTTCGGTGTATATATATATATATATATATATATATATATATAAACAAAATTGCAACGGACAGTGAAATATACTGTATTCTCTGTGTGTGTGTGTCATTCATGTGAGAGTGTGTCAGTCTCTGTGGGAGGCTTCATTTGACAGACGGTAAGATGGAATGAAATGGACAAGGACATACAGAGGAGAGACAGACAGCTTTAGTAGTCTTTGAAAATCGCTCATCTGCCATCTCAAGGGTGTGTGAGTGTGAGTGTGTGCACACACATCCATTACATCCTTATTTCCCAGCCACCTCTAACTGACACACTGCCAAATTTATGATCGCGGCCCTGACAGTAACAAACACGCGATGCCATAATGATATAAGTGTGAATATGTTTTCGAGGCATAACCAACGTGATTTAAACCACATTATTTTGCATGTTTTGCAGTTCATTTGTGTTGACAGAATATAATGAATGGAAAGTTTGGAGTTCCACTTTCCTGCATTTCATTGTAACTGCAAAAAAAAAAAAAAATCACCATTTACTTACCCTCATGCCATGTGTATGAATTTGTTTCTTCGGCAGAACACAAATGAAGATTTTTAGAGGAATATTTTAGCTCTGTAGATCCATACATTGCAAGTGAATGGTAACCAGAACTTTGTATCTCCAAAAATCACATAAAGCCAGCATAAAAGTAATCCAAAAGACTCCAGTGATTAAATCCATATCTTCTGAAGTGACATGATAGGTGTGGGTGAAAAACAGATCAATATTTAAGTCCTTTTTTACTATAAATCTCCATCTTTGACCAGCCCAGCCAGTAGGTGGTGATATACATAAAGATTGCAATTGCAAAAAAACTAAAGAAGAAGGGCGTGAAAGTGAAAATGGAGATTTATAGCCTTTATTTGCTTTTTAGACCTTCTGAGTTCTGGTCACCATTCACATGCATTTTATGGACCTGCAGAGTTGAAATATTCTTCTAAAAATATTAATTTGTGTTCTGCAGAAGAAAGAAAGTCATGCACATCTGGGATGGCATGAGGATGAATAAACGATGAGATCATTTTATTTTTGGGTGAACTATCCCTTTGACAACCCCCATCCTATTTTCCAAAGGATGCTTCCCAGCTTTCCAAGGATGGATCCACCTTCCAATGAACTGAAAGTGCACTTGCATGACTTTGAAAGCTCTCAACACCATCATCCATTTAAGGAAGCACTATGTAATTAAAAAAACAAAAAACAACAAAAAAAAAAAAAAAACATAAAAGATCAAGACACCATAGTCCTTTTCCCTATGCCACGGCACCCCTATTGTGAGATAAAATAGGGCTTAAAAACAATAGCGCTTTGCTTTCTGGGTCAGTGGGTTTCAGTGCCAAAAAACAGACAGCGAGATGACAACACGCTGTGAATAAGGCTGGTATGCAAGCCAAGGGATCCTAATGCACTTGTCGAACACACTTAAAAGATTAACTATCCTTTTCAGTACTTAAAAAAAAAAAAAAACCTTTGTGACACTGAAAAGAGACTTAAAACCTCTTTAGCATATCATTTGACAATGACCGGATACTGTGTTGGAGAAGATTAGGCGCTATAATGCCAGACAACTGTAAATAACATCAGGGATTGAGGCCATTTTTAGAACAAATGCACTTTGTTCGTGTGCATGTCTTAAATATGAAATGCAGTTTAAGGGATGATCTCTTTTTTTATGAGGAAATAAGTATTAAACAATAAGCCGTTTGAAGTGTGTTATGTAAAGAATGATACATTTACTCATGAGTGCCTCTTAAACTGTGCCATTTGCAGCAGACATCGTGCATATTGGTCAACAAAGCTGTCTTATTAAGAAAGTCACATGAACTAGTTGAAAAACAGTATAACAGCACCGCCTGGCCTCAAACTGGCCTCAACATCCAGAGGATTTTACCCTGATAATCCTGATTTTTATAATGGCCCCCAAAACCTGTACAATTAAGCCATGTCATATGTATGAACATCACTGAATTGGATACAAAATATTAACTCAAATGGCATCTGCAAACAAATGATGCTCTTGTTATATATGAAATTACATTATTATAAATTTTTTAAGGGTGGTTTATGTGTCCGAATGCATTTTTGGGTCAAAAAAAAATTTTCACTACTTTTCAAATGCTTTTATGTGAAAATTTTAGTGTTTTACCCATGTTACAGACTTTTAATTTTTAAATAAATAAATGTAATTTCCATCACCGTCATTTCCACCATGGAATTCTGTTAAACACAATACAGAATTTGAGATGTGGTGGACAATGTGGTGGACATTTCCATGACTTTCTATTGAAAAATGACAAAAAATAACATAAACTCCTGTAGTGCATGTACACTGTTGGACATTTTTAGTAGAATAATTAAATAAACTAGTAAGAGTGTGAAAAATGTTTTAAGAAGATTTTACATTTTAAGAAGTCAACAGGCCTGAAAGTGGCAGAAGTTGAAGAAACACCTGTATGTACATGTTTGCACATTGTTAGAGGACAAAGTAAAGTCGTGAAAGTATGAAAAGTGTGTTTTAAGAGAGTTAGGAGTTAGTACTGCTCATAGTTAAAAACAAATCCCCCATATACATTTCATATACTATTCGTAAACCTAGAAATACATTCAGGTGGCTGTGCATGTCTAGACATTGTGGGCCCTAAGAAAAATATTAAGCAATTCCTGAGTACAACGAGGAACTGCAGCATACAGTGTGAATTGCAGGTCTAAAATGTGCACCATTTATTAGTTTCACACCTAATGAATGAGTTTGGCTGGATGGACATATCTTCCTCACTCAGGTTGCTGTAATAATTAGTGTCTGCTCATTAATGGGCAGTCTAGAAGCTCTTCATCTGGCCAGTTGTCAGAAGGAAAATCAATTATATTAATGACTTTTCCAGCACGATGAGCTCTACTCTATCAGAGAGACTGAGGAAGTGAAAACGTAACTAATGTGCGGTTGTTAACGTGCAGCACTCAGTTACAAGTATCCGACTGGAATCCATATTCATAAACATGAGTTCATGTTGGAATACAATCCAGTACAGGTGCATCTCAGTAAATTAGAATGTCGTGGAAAAGTTCATTTATTTCAGTAATTCAACTCAGTTTGTGAAATTTGTGTATTAAATAAATTCAATGCACACAGACTGAAGTAGTTTAAGTCTTTGGTTCTTTTAATTGTGATGATTTTGGCTCACATTTAACAAAAACCCACCAATTCACTATCTCAAAAAATTAGAATACATCATAAGACCAATAAAAAAACATTTTTAGTGAATTGTTGGCCTTCTGGAAAGTATGTTCATTTACTGTATATGTACTCAATACTTGGTAGGGGCTCCTTTTGCTTTAATTACTGCCTCAATTCGGCATGGCATGGAGGTGATCAGTTTGTGGCACTGCTGAGGTGGTATGGAAGCCCAGGTTTCTTTGACAGTGGCCTTCAGCTCATCTGCATTTTTTGGTCTCTTGTTTCTCATTTTCCTCTTGACAATACCCCATAGATTCTCTATGGGGTTCAGGTCTGGTGAGTTTGCTGGCCATTCAAGCACACCAACACCATGGTCATTTAATCAACTTTTGGTGCTTTTGGCAGTGTGGGCAGGTGCCAAATCCTGCTGGAAAATGAAATCAGCATCTTTAAAAAGCTGGTCAGCAGAAGGAAGCCTGAAGTGCTCCAAAATTTCTTGGTAAATGGGTGCAGTGACTTTGGTTTTCAAAAAACACAATGGACCAACACCAGCAGATGACATTGCACCCCAAATCATCACAGACTGTGGAAACTTAACACTGGACTTCAAGCAACTTGGGCTATGAGCTTCTCCACCCTTCCTCCAGACTCTAGGACCTTGGTTTCCAAATGAAATACAAAACTTGCTCTCATCTGAAAAGAGGACTTTGGAACACTGGGCAACAGTCCAGTTCTTCTTCTCCTTAGCCCAGGTAAGACGCCTCTGACGTTGTCTGTGGTTCAGGAGTGGCTTGACAAGAGGAATACGACAACTGTAGCCAAATTCCTTGACATGTCTGTGTGTGGTGGCTCTTGATGCCTTGACCCCAGCCTCAGTCCATTTCTTGTGAAGTTCACCCAAATTCTTGAATTGATTTTGCTTGACAATCATAAGGCTGCGGTTCTCTCAGTTGGTTGTGCATCTTTTTCTTCCACACTTTTTCCTTCCACTCAACTTTCTTTTAACATGCTTGGATACAGCACTCTGTGAACAGCCAGCTTCTTTGGCAATGAATGTTTGTGGCTTACCCTCCTTGTGAAGGGTGTCAATGATTGTCTTCTGGACAACTGTCAGACCAGCAGTCTTCCCCATGATTGTGTAGCCTAGTGAACCAAACTGAGAGACCATTTTGAAGGCTCAGGAAACCTTTGCAGGTGTTTTGAGTTGATTAGCTGATTGGCATGTCACCATATTCTAATTTGTTGAGATAGTGAATTGGTGGGTTTTTGTTAGATGTGAGCCAAAATCATCACAATTAAAAGAACCAAAGACTTAAACTACTTCAGTCTGTGTGCACTGAATTTATTTAATACACGAGTTTCACAATTTGAGGTGAATTACTGAAATAAATGAACTTTTCCACGACATTCTAATTTATTGAGATGCACCTGTATACAGTACATTCTATTATCAGTAAACATACTTTGATTTAGTCAACCAAACCAATGGTAAGCCCAATTTTTGGGGAAGACCACGACATACAAAAATATTTTGTAATCAATCATTAGCAGCCTCATTGGTCGCTAGTTTGAGAGCAACCCATATTGAACTTGGGAATAATCCTTAGATAAAGAGTTAAATGTCTAATGGAGTGTGTAGAAATATGTCACTCAGTCTTGTCTTTTAGTATTTTTAGGTCTTACTTCTCCCTAAATGTTGCATGCATGTTTACAATGTATAAAACGAACAACAGACATTTTAACTGAAAGCTATTATTTTGCACCACTTAGAATCTGTCAGTCAAAGCTATCTATCTTGATGTGTGTGTATGTGTGTAAAGGTTTGTCGAGTTGGGCAAAGTGCAATTGGAGCAATCAAAGGGAGTAAGCGACAAATACAGCTTTGCAATTGAGAGTTGTCCAGACAGACAGATTCTCTTGTGGGGAATAAATAAAACTAAAAAGGGGCTTCAAACAAAGAGATGGTGTTCTCACTATAAAAAATATAGACAAATCCGAAACCATTGTAAAAAAAGAGTTCACAAATATAATGTAGTTTGAAGTTAGAAGTTTTTAAAAGAAAAGTGTGCAATTTCTTATAAATTAATAATACATACATTGAAATAGTAAATACAATTCTAATAAATTGAAATTTCTAAAAAAAATAAAAAAATAAATAAAAAAGTAAAAATAAACCCTGTTTTCAAACATGTTTCCCCAGAACACCCCAGGCTGCAATGTTTAAATATTGCCTAGAGCCACAGTGTTACACTTTTAGGGGAAATCAACAAATGGCTTACTTACAGTTGACTGCATATTATAGTTTTTCTCAATCGCTTTGGCGCATTTTTTGAAACAGTCTTAACATTCTCTAAACTGTAAGTGCAATTGTCACAACTGTTTTATGGGACATTACAACTCTATTGCATGTCTTCAAAATGTAGTAACTCACCCAAAACATTTAATTCATGCTTCAAAACCTAGTTATTGTGTCAGTAAATTGGCCAGTACCACCAAAATGAAATGTTTTTTTGTCATCGTTTGAGCCGTACTGGTCAAAATGTTTAGATGTTTTTCACCATGGCAGTCAACCCTGGAAATGTTTGTTATATATAAATTGTAAATACAAATTGTTCTACTTTTTTGTTGACACTGAATGCTTACTGTACTGTACAAGAATGTCAGTTTTGTCTAGCTGAATGCTATTGTGTATCGCACTGAGCTTTTTAGATACCGATTTCAACAGTAGGTAAAAGTTTACTGGGAAAAGTCAATACTGTACAATACTGTAGTACACAGAAAAGGATATGCACATTTGTATGTATACAGTAAATTTATTTTGTAGCAATATGTTACATGTAAACAGAAAATTCACATTTGCATGTCCATTTTTACACATTTCTTACATGTAAAGTCATGTATAGTGAACAGAAAATTGCCACAAAATGACATCCATTAAAAAAAAAAAAAAAAAGAGTATGATAATTTCACTGAGAATCAACTCATCAGTTTTGATCAGCAAGCCATGTGTATTTAGTTATTGTTAAAAATGTAGAAATTGTTCTTACTTTTTTGCACACATGTTCCAAAACATGTGCAGTTTGCTTAAATGAATAAGAAATTCAAATCTGGTGTTAACAAGAAACTAATTTTTCAGAGATTTGGACTTAATGTTTTGAAAAAAAATAATTCTCATTTGAGAATTAAGTCGAAGAATGAATGAAGTAAGTCATTTGTAAGTTGACTTCCTGAAGAGTTAAAACACTGTGGCTCTGTGGTGCTTTCAAAATACTGCATATTTGTTTGAGCGATCCAAGATATCAACTTCTGGCACAACCAATGGGGTGAGTTTGGGACGGGACATGTTTGTCCCAGTAACGAAAGATGGACATAAAGATTGTAAAGATATTTTATTTATTTTATTTTATTTTTTATTTAGTTTGGAAAAACCTGCAATGTGGAATGGTGTACAATAAGACAAAGAACATGTATTAAAGCAAATTGGGTGAATTTTTATTCCGTGTTGACTTGAACAGAAAACTACAAATTGTAAGAGCATTGATTTGAGGATTCCAAAGAGTTTTAGCTTCAGTGGCAGGAACATTATATTCAGTAAACACAACCTAATATCAGCACATACATATTTAGGTTTAGATGAAATTCATTTTACAGTACATTTACTGTATTTTCAGCATCATACATTGGGTATAATGGAGTGGTAACAGTGCTGGAATTACAGATAATTTAAGCTCAAATTAACTATGTTTAGTTAGTGTCAATAGGTCAGTCTCAACATGGCTTTTAATTATTACTCTAGCAAAGTAAAACTACGGCAAATCCATCTTTCAAAACGAGGCGCCAGTTTAGGACTAATTACTAGTATGACATAATTAAGTCCTTCATTAACAGTCCTCCACAAGCTCAAAGTTAGGCTAAAATGCTAGATTCAAACATACAATATAATTGGCATGTGTAACACATCAAAAGGAAACCCACTGTATTCATTTCCTGGCATTATTTGATACATTTTCAATAGGCAATGAACTTGAAACACTAAAGAAACATTCAGATTCAGGAAAGGTCTATGAACTGAATAATACATGCATACTTTTTCTCCACATACCCTTCATTGTGTACATCCATAAGTACATGCCTGAATTCTATAATATTGCTGAATAAAGATATCACCAGAAGTTGCATGAGCTTATTTTTATATTTTTATGATAAGATTATATAATTTATTAACAACGCTATCAGTGCAGTATTTATCTGCCACATAAAAACAAACAAAAAACAAGATCTCAATTAGACTGATGTCACTAAACTTGGAATATATTGCTATATTTACACTAATTAAAAAAATGAATTAACTAAAAAAAATTATATAACACAAACACACATACAGTATGTAAACATTTCGCTATAGAAAAGTGCTATTAAATGCCATGCAGGGACTTGATGAACTGTTCGAACAAACGTCACTAAACTTGGAACATATTGCTATATTTACACTAATTTAAAAAAAAAAAAAAGAACTAACTAAAAAAAATGTAGATAACAAAAACATATATACAGTAAGTAAACATTTCGCTATAGAAAAGTGCTATTAAATGCCATGCAGGGACTCGATGAACTGTTCATACAAACTGATTCATTAATATGGATTGGATTTTCCAAAGCTACATATAAAAGACAGGACAGTTTAGGAAAGCATGTTTGACTATTACTTGCCAATAAAGCTGCATGCGCAATACAATGCAACATAAAATGCAGCGATGTGTGCTGGCAAAAGTAGCTTGTTACGGTAAAAAACTAAACTCAGCAAAAAAGAAACGTCCCTTTTTCAGGACACTGTATTTTAAAGATAATTTTGTAAAAATCCAAATAACTTTACAGATCTTATGTAAAGGGCTTAAACAATGTTTTCCATGCTTGTTCAATGAACCATAAACAATTAATGAACATGCACCTGTGGAACGGTCATTAAGACACGAACAATTTACAGATGCTAGGCAAGTTAAAACACCAAAAGAAAGATGCCCAGGGTCCCTGCTCATCTGTGTGAACGTGCCTTAGGCATGCTGCATGGAGGCATGAGGACTGCAGATGTGGCCAGGGCAATAAATTGCAATGTCCGTACTGTGAGACGCCTAAGACAGTACTACAGGGAGACAGGAAGGATAGCTGATCGTCCTCGCAGTGGCAGACCACATGTAACAACACCTGCACAGGATCGGTTCATCTGAATATCACACCTGCGGGACAGGTACAGGATGGCAACAACAACTGCCCGAGTTACACCAGGAATGCACAATCCCTCCATCAGTGCTCAGACTGTCCACAATAGGCTGAGAGAGGCTGGACTGAGGGCTTGTAGGCCTGTTGTAAGGCAGGTCCTTACCAGACATCACCAGCAACAATGTCACCTATGGGCACAAACCCACCTTCACTGGAACAGACAGGACTGGCAAAAAGTGCTCTTCACTGACGAGTCGCGGTTTTGTCTCACCAGGGGTGATGGTTGGAGGAATGAGCATTACACCGAGGCCTGTACTCTGGAGCGGGAGGGATTTGGAGGTGGAGGGTCCGTCATGGTCTGAGGCGGTGTGTCACAGCATCATCGGACTGAGCTTGTTGTCATTGCAGGCAATCTCAATGCTGTGCGTTACAGGGAAGACATCCTCCTCCCTCCTACCCTTCCTGCAGGCTCATCCTGATATGACCCTCCAGCATGACAATGCCACCAGCCATACTGCTCGTTCTGTGCATGATTTCCTGCAACACAGGAGTGTCAGTGTTCTGCCATGGCCAGCGAAGGGCCCGGATCTCAATCCCATTGAGCACGTCTGGGATCTGTTGGATCGGAGGGTGAGGGCTAGGGCCATTCCCCCTCCGAAATGTCCGGGAACTTGCAAGTGCCTTGGTGGAAAAGTGGGATAACATTTCACAGCAAGAACTGGCAAATCTGGTGCAGTTTATGAGGAGGAGATACACTGCAATACTTAATGCAGCTGGTGGCCACACCAGATACTGACTGTTACTTTTGATTTTGACCCCCCCTTTGTTCAGGGACACATTATTCCATTTCTGTTAGTCACATGTCTGTGAACTTGTTCAGTTTATGTCTTAGTTGTTGAATCTTTTTATGTTCATACAAATATTTACACATGTTAAATTTGCTGAAAATAAAAGCAGTTGAAAGTGAGAGGACATTTTATTTTTTTTTTTTTTTTTTTTTTCTGATTTTACATTATTTTGTCACGACACCAAAACATGTAGCTAAGTAACTAGCTAAGTTAGTTAGGTCACTCCCCAACACTTCTAAAGGTCTCTACCTACAGCAAAATATGATTTAACTGGTATAGTGAGCTTGTTCTTGTCAAATAATTATTGTGTTCATTTGAAATTCTGAACTAGAGCCAGGTGCACAAAGAAATTGTACAACAGATGTGAAAAGGAGTGAGATGGAAGCTTGTAAAACCGTTGTTAAAACACATTACGAACAAGTCCATTTACTTTTCCTCATCAGGCTTGACTAAGCAATACATCAGCCCATCATCTCGCACCTTCCAACAGTAATTCTTATGGTGTGCAATGCAAACCTAATCAATCAAGCAACTCCACCTGTAATCCTGAAAATTCCTCACCATCCGTCACTGTCGCCGTTCGTCTGTCTCAACCAGGCCAGTCCAGATTTATTGCCATCTCTGAAACGATTAGCTTGAAAAAAAAAGAAGGACAAGAACAGTGTTAAGGGATATGTTGAGGTAAAGGAGAGAGAGAGCGAGAGAGAGAGAGAGAGAGAGAGAGAGAGAGAGAGAAATTCGAATTAAAATTGGGATAATATTCTGGAGGGAATGAAAAAATAATTGATTGAGGTCTGAAAGAGTGAGGAATGAACAATAACATATAGCTGCTCCTGAAGCTCTTCCCATGTGGTGAATCAAACAGTCACAAAGCCCTATTAGTATAATTCAACTAGCAGCCCTTATGAACTATGCACTGGCAGGACAGGTCTTGTTAAAGATGATTTAAATTTCATGAAAAGGGCTTTTGACTAGTGATGGCCATTCTGAGACACCCACACTCCATTCACAAAATCATTAAACCTTTAAAGACCCCATGAAATAAAAAACTGGGTCAAGTAGTTTAAAGTTAATGTTTGTTAGCTTTGAGGCCATCTACAGAATATGCTAGTGTACAGACAGACAGACAGACAGACAGACAGACAGACAGATAGACAGACAGACAGACAGACAGACAGATAGGTAGATAGATAGATAGATAGATAGATAGATAGATAGATAGATAGATAGATAGATAGATAGATAGATAGATAGAAAGAAAAGGCAGGCACATTCTATATTAATTTAGGAAATCTATTTTGCTGTATTCCTACTTTATTTCAAACTGACCTGGTTATTTCCATGGAATATATGGCTATACAGTGGACTGGATTGAGGCCTAGTTCCAGATCACAATTTCTGAGGGTGCTTCTGAATATTTTTGGGGTGCTCTACGTCTGGGACCTGTTGGTTCGGAGGGTGAGGGCTGGGGCCATTCCCCCCAGAAATATCTGGGAACTTGCAAGTGCCTTGGTGGAAGAGTGGAGTAACATTTCACAGCAAGAACTGGCAAATCTGGTGCAGTTTATGAGGAGGAGATGCACTGCAATATTTAATGCAGCTGGTGGCCACACCAGATACTGACTGTTACTTTTGATTTTGACCCCCCCTTTGTTCAGGGACACATTATTCCATTTCTGTTAGTCACATGTCTGTGAACTTGTTCAGTTTATGTCTTAGTTGTTGAATCTTTTTATGTTCATACAAATATTTACACATGTTAAATTTGCTGAAAATAAAAGCAGTTGAAAGTGAAAGGACATTTTTTTTTTTTTTTTTTTTTTTTTTCTGATTTTACATTATTTTGTCACGACACCAAAACATGTAGCTAAGTAACTAGCTAAGTTTGTTAGGTCACTCCCCAACACTTCTAAAGGTCTCTACCTACAGCAAAATATGATTTAACTGGTATAGTGAGCTTGTTCTTGTCAAATAATTATTGTGTATATATGGAATATATGGCTATACAGTGGACTGGATTGAGGCCTAGTTCCAGATCACAATTTCTGAGGGTGCTTCTGATATTTTTGGGGTGCTCTAGTAGTTAAAGTGAAGATGCAATAATGCATGAATGTTATTCGATTGAGGGTGTTTTAACGTCAGTTAAAGCACCCCCTTAGAACTGGGCCTAACTGGATTTCCAAAAGCACAACTGACCCACCTCTCTAAAATCTCACTGGAAACAGATGCCTACATCATAGCGTTTTCAACCAAAAACTTATTAGTGTGGACGTCAATCAAAATTAGATCCCTTTATTGTCACTCAACCATATACACAAGTGCAACAGTGGGTAAAAATCTTGGGTGCAGTTCCGAGTAACATAGCAGTCATGACAGTGATGAGACCTATACCAATTTACAATAAACATCAGATTTACACAACACAATTTACATATTTCACATATCTAATACACACATAATTACACACAACACAATATACAAATAATAATATACAATGCACAATATACAATATACACAAAAAAGAATACACATACACACAATATAGAATGCGCAGTATACAATAAAAATAGTATATATAAAATATACAGTAGGTTGTATTGTGCTGTATTGGCATTCAGGCTGTCGGTTGATAGTCAGTTGCCAGTGTGTTGTTAAGAGAGAATATAATTTATGACAGTCCATTGTGAGATAATAAGATTAATAAAGTGCAGTGCTGATGTATATTGATTGTGAGAGATCAAGAGTTCACAAGTCTGATTGCTTGGGGGAAGAAGCTGTCATGAAGTCGGCTGGTGCGGGTCCTGATGCGGCGATACCGCCTGCCTGATGGTAGCAGTGAGAGCAGCCCATGTCTCGGGTGGCTGGAGTCTCTGATGATCCTCCGAGCTTTTTTCACACAACACCTGGTATATATGTCCTGGAGGGAGGGAAGCTCACCTCCAATGATGTGTCTGGCAGATCGCACCACCCTTTGCAGGTCTTTGCGGTTGAGGGCAGTGCTGTTGCTGTACCAGGCAGTGATGCAGCCAGTCAGGATGCTCTCTACAGTGCTGGTGTAGAACCGTGTGAGGATGTGGTGGTTCCTTCCAAACTTCCTCAGCCATCTCAGGAAGAAGAGGCGCTGGTGAGCCTTCTTCACAATGGCCTCAGTGTGGACGGACTCTGTGATGTGGACACCGAGGAACTTGAAGCTACTGACTCTCTCCACCAGTGCTCCATTGATGGTGATGGGGCTGTGTTCTCTGTCTTTTCTCCTGAAGTCCACCACAAGCTCCTTGGTCTTACTGACGTTGAGGGAGAGCTTGTTCTCCTGACACCAGTGTGTCAGAGTGTGCACCTCCTCTCTGTTTCATCATTGCCAGTGATCAGACCTACCACTGTCGTATCATTAGCAAACTTAATGATGGCATTGGAGCTATGTGTTGCCACACAATCATGTGTGTACAGGGAATACAGGAGTGGGCTGAGAACACTGCCCTGCGGGGCTCCAGTGTTGAGGGTCAGTGATGAAGAGATGTTGCTGCCCATTCTAACCATCTGGCGTCTGCTTGACAGGAAGTCCAGGATCCAGCTGCACAGCGAGCTGTTTAAGCCCAGAGCCCGGAGTTTCACATCAAGCTTGGAGGGCAATATGGTGTTGAATGCTGAGCTGTAGTCTACAAACAGCATTCTCACATATGTGTTCCTTTTTTCCAGGTGGGAGAGAGCAGTGTTTAGTGTAAATGCAATGGCGTCATCAGTGGAGCGGCTGTTGTGGTATGCAAACTGCAGTGAGTCCAGTGAGGCAGGCAACACAGAGCAGATGTAATCTCTGATTAGTCTCTCAAAGCATTTGCTGATGATGGAGGTCAGAGCAACAGGACGCCAATCATTTAAGCAAGTGATTTTGGATTGCTTTTGTACAGGCACAATAGTGGACATTTTAAAGCATGTGGGGACCACAGACAAGGAGAGGGAAAGGTTGAAAATGTCCGTAAAAACACCAGCCAGTTGGTTCGCACACACTTTGATGACACAGCCCGGAATGCCATCTGGACCCACGGCTTTATGGATATTCACCCGTCGGAAGGATCGGGTTACATCCGCTACAGAGAAGGAAAGTGAACTAACCACTGTAGCTTCGGCCGTGGAAGCTCTCTCCACGAAGGCGGTGTTATTTCCCTCGAAACGAGCATGAAAAGTATTAAGCTCATCCAGGAGAGAGGCAGCGGTGTTCATGGTGGAGTTTTTATTCCCTTTGAAGTCTGTGATGATATTAATTTCCTGCCACATGCTTCTAGAGTCGGTGATGTTGAACTGTCCTTCAATCTTGTCCCTGTACTGGCATTTGGCTGCTCTGATAGATTTGCAGGAGGGCATAACTGGCTTGTTTATGCCCCTCCGCATTCCCGGAATTAAAAGCAGAGGTCCGCACATTAAGTGCCGCATGAACATCGCTATTTATTGGTAAATACTATGTCATCTACTCACTTCCTGATGAAACACGTTAGGCTATCAGCATAGACCTCTATTTTGTCATTAGAGGCGGACTGGAACGTCCCCCAGTCCGGGTGATCTTGTGGTCTTGTAGAATAGAATCTTACTGGTCCGACCAGCACTGGCTCATTCTGAGGGCGGGTGCTTCCTGTCTCAGTTTCTGCCTGTAAGCATGTATTGCTCTTGAGTACCCGGTCTGTGTCATCTTGTGGTGGGATGTACACAGCTGTGATAATGACTGCTGTGTATTCCCTCGGTAGCCAGAATGGTCGACACAGAAGCATGAGAAATTCCAGATTAGGAGAGCAGAAAGACTTGTTAGAATATACGTTCCTCTGATCACACCAGGATTTGTTGATCATAAAACATACAGCACATCCTCTGCTTTTACCTGAGAGGTCTTTCACTCTGTCCACTCGGTGCACAGAGAACCCCACGGGTTCGATGGCTGAGTCTGGAATCTCCGCAGACATCCAAGTTTCTGTTAGGCAGATAACGCAGCAGTCCCTCGTCTTTCGTTGGAAAGAGATCTTCACTCTCAGCTCGCAGAGCTTGTTGTCCAGAGACTGAACATTTGCCAGTAGAATACTGGGTAGTGGGGGTCGATTTGCATGACGTCTTAGTCTGATGAGAACGCCAGCGCTCCTTCCCCTTTTCTGGCTACATTTCCGCGGCCAGGCTGCCCAGACAAAGGGCTCCACTGGTGTGTTTGAAAACAGCGGGTCGACATTGAGGTATTTAAAGTCTGGTTTTCAGTGTGCTATTGCAGAACCAATGTACAAAAGTGTTTGTCTATCGTATACAATAAGGCAGACAAAATCCAAGACAAAAAACATAAGAATTGTAGACAAAACAAACCAAAAACTGCAATATTGGGTCAGAGCTCGCACAGCCATACTTGGCGCCGTCTTGAACACTGATTGTAGGTTAGGGATTCTTGTGGCTGTAGGTTAGGTCCCTATTTGTATTCTTCTTTCACTCATATCGTTCAGCCAAGAGATCGAGCTAATTTAGTAAATGAGAGTTCATTCTCAGTCTCCTGGTAAATGTCAAATCTCCTGATACATGATATAGACATTATGGGCCCTATTTTAAGAGCGCTAGCACTAAGTGCAGATATTTTTTTAAGTGCTTTTTTATGCGCAGTGCTATGCCATAAGTCATTAGTGCAAATTCAATGGACATGGCCATAAGGTTTTGGCATTTTCATGCAAGTATGCGCTAAGTCTGGGCGCAAGTGGGTTTGGCAAATCACACGCGCAATGCGCTAATTGGGAGGGTAAAATGCTATTTAATTTGAATGTTTTTCTGCAGTTATTGCAGCATCTGTGACTGCATCCTATTATATAGGAGAGCGATCCTAACAAACATCTCTCCTCTCCACCAATAGCTGGTGTGTGGTGAGTATACTGGCGCACTATGGCTGCCATCGCATCATCCAGGTTGATGCTGCACACTGATGGTGGTTGAGGAGAGTCCCCACTTCACTGTGTAAAGCACTTTGAGTGTAGTGTCAGAAAAGCACAATATAAATGTAACATTCATTCATTCATATAGGATCCCCTCAAGCACCAGCAACAAAGACAGCACAGGGTGATCAGGACCCGGAAGCGAAGCTGAGGGGTCTTGTATCAACCTGAAGGGGTTGATTTTGCGATAACAACCGGCTGACTGTACATTATCCCCCTTATTACATGGCTGCTAAACAAATAAATAAATACATGGACATATGATATTTATTTGCATTGAAATTATGTAATTTGAGAAGAAAGAAATCAATGAACAGCAGAAATCAACCTCCGGTTTGCATCAGAGATCTATTTGTGTTTATTTTGTGAAAAAGACCATCTGACTGCTCATTATTCAGCCTATTACAAGACATCATGCCAAATAAATAAATAAATGGACATGAAATAAATAAATGGATGGCTCGCAGTACCCGGATGAGCGGTCTGATACGTGGATGTGCAGTTGTTACATACAGTATATATATATATATATATATATATATATATATATATATATATATATATATATATATATATATATAATTATTATTATTATTATTATTATTATTATTATTATTTTATTTTATTTTATTTTTTTGTGTGTGTCTATAATCAAGTATGACCACTGGGATGTTGTTGGGGGCCAGGGTGGGGTTGGGGATTGGGAGGGGTAATAGTGGGGGTTAATTGTTGATTCTGTGTATATATGTTTTGTTCCCTATCTGTCACTTACTCGACATTGTGTCAATGTAGTGACACTAGGGGTCACTCTTGGGAGCCCGAGACACCTCTGGTCTTTCATAAAAGGCCAATGAAAATTGGCGAGTGGTATTTGCATGCCACTCCCCCGGACATACGGGTATAAAAGGAGCTGGCATGCAATTTTCTCTTCGGAGCTGAACGGTCGATGTTACGGTGACTGTTCATTCACCTCTGCTGGATCTGACGGTGCATTTCAGCGGCTTCTCCCTCCTCTGCACTGGTGCACTGCAGAGGACGCCCCTGGGCGCTTCAGCAGAAAAAAGAGTATATTTTCCTAAAAGAGTATATTTCTCTAAAAGAGCGGCACACACGGAACGTCTTTTTAAAGACGCATCTTTTTAAAGATGCCTTTCCATTTGTGTGTTATTCCTGGTTGCGGTCGTTACCTCTCAACTTCAGATGGTCACGATCGCTGTCTTTCGTGTCTGGGCGCGACCCGAATGATGGCGGGGCGGCCAGGGGCTATTCGGCGATTCCCCTGGTGGACAAGGCGCTTGCGGTGCACCTATGCCTGCAGAGCTCCACCACCTGGTGCGGACGCCCAAAGCTCCTGTCCAAGGTCTGTAGGTTCACGTCATCCCTGACGACCAAAGCCTACAGTGCTGCTGGACAAGCCGCCTCTGCCCTGCACGCCATGGCTCTCCTGCAGGTCCACCAAGCCAAGGCGCTAAAAGAACTGCACGAGGGTAGTTCTGCCCCAGATTTGATGCAGGAACTACACTCGGCGACCGATCTCGCTCTCCAGGCGACAAAGGACATGGTGTAGTCTCTCGGGCAGGCGATGTCCACCTTAGTGGTCCAGGAGCGCCACCTTTGGCTCAACCTGGTCGAGATGGGTGAGACCGACAAGGCGCAGTTCCTTGCTGCCCCTATCTCCCAGGTTGGCCTATTTGGCGACACCATCGAGGACTTTGCCCAGCAGTTCTCAATGGTGAAGCAGCAGACGGAGGCTATCTGGCATATCCTGCCCCAGCGTGGCTCAAGATCCCACACCCCGCCTGCTCGTTGACAAGGGCGTCCCCCTGCGGTGACTGCACCGGCTCCGCCGCAGCCCGCCCCTTCAGCCCTGCCCCAGCATGGAGCCCACTGCAGGAAGCAGATGCCACCCGTTTTGGCCGGCTGCCAAGAACCCACGAAAGGCTTCAAATCACCTCTGAGACGGGGGTGAAAACCCACTGCCTTGGCAAGCTGGTAAGAAGACCACTCCATCCCCCGGTGGAGGGCCGGGAGGAGAATCTTTTGTTGGCTTTTCATTTGATTTCGCCACATGCCCAAGTGGCTGCGGTACCCAACAGTTCAGCAAAAGAGCAGTTTCCTCGTTCCCTGGGTCACATACCCGGTGTGCACGGCCGTCATCACGACCACCGTCCACCAGTCCATTTTTGCAGGTTTGGCGCTCCAGTGGCGGTCTCCCCGCCCCTGCGCGCCCAGCTGTGGCACAAATCTGCCCCCGATGTGACAGTCTCCATGGGTCATGAGGACAGGCCTCTTCCTCCCCCATCCCAGGCTGTTCCGGGAGTGGTCACAAGGAGCCAGGTAAGTGCTTCGATGTCCCTAGACTCAGCACGGCTACGACATGCTGTGGCATCTCGAGCTCCGCCCCACCTGCCGGTACGTCTGACAAGATTGTCCAGTTGGTCCCCCTCTTGCGGAGCTTGGATGCATGGCTTGTGCTTTCCAATCCGTCGCGATGGCTGATCTGGACCGTCCAACTTGGCTACGCGATTCAGTTTGCCAGGCGCCCGCCCAGGTTCAGCGATATCCACTTCACCTTGGTGAAGGACGAAAACGCACTCTGGTATGCCCTGACCGAGGCACCTCTCAGTATAGATGCACTGGCACACAGCTGGCCCCCTGGACTGCGCAAATATGTGTTTCCCCCAGTGAGCCTACTTGCACAGACTCTGTGCAAGGTCAGGGAGGACGAGGAGCAGGTTGTCCTGGTAGCACCCTACTGGCCCACCCAGATGTGGTTCTCGGACCTCATGCTCCTCGCGACAGCCCCACCCCCTCCTGGCGAATTCCCCTGAGGAAGGACCTTCTTTCTCAGGGACGGGGCACCTGCAACCAGACCTCTGGAATCTCCATGTCTGGCCCCTGGATGGGACGCGGAAGACCTAAGCTGGTAGACACGATCACTCAGGCTAGGGCCCCCTCTACGAGGCACCTGTATGCCTTTAAGTGGCGTCTGTTCGCTAAGTGGTGGTCTTCCCATCAGATGCGCAGTCGGATCGGTGCTTTCCTTCCTGCAGGAGAGGTTGGAAGGGCGGCTGTCCCCTTCCACCTTGAAGGTGTACGTAGCAGCACACCATGACACAGTGGACGGTAAGTCCTTAGGGAAGCATGACCTGATCATCAAGTTCCTGAGAGGCACCAGGAGGCTGAACTCCTCCAGACCGCGCCTCGTTCCCTCATGGGACCTCTCTGTAGATCTTCAGGGTCTACAGAGAGCCCCCTTTGAGCCTTTGCAGTCAGCTGAGCTTTAGGCACAGAGGGTACTATCAAGAGGGTAGGAGACCTGCAAGCGTTCTTTGTCAGCGAAACGTGCCTGGAGTTCGGTCCGTGCTACTCTCACGTGATCTTGAGACCCCGACCAGGCTATATGCCCAAGGTTCCCATGACCCCTTTTAGGGACGAGGTGGTGAACCTGTGAGCACTGCCCCAGGAGGAGGCAGACCCAGCCCTGTCGTTACTTTGTCCAGTGCGTGCTTTACGAATCTATTTGGATCACACGCAGAGCTTTAGGATCTCTGAGCAGCTCTTTGTCTGCTTTGGCGGACAGTGCAGCGGAAGCGCTGTCTCCAAGCAGAGGATCGCCCACTGGCTCATTGATGCCATAGCTATGGCATGTCACGCCCAGGACGTGCCGCCCCCGGTAGGGCTACGAGCCCATTCTACCAGGGGTGTAGCGGCATCCTGGGCCCTGGCCAGGGGTGCCTCTCTAACAGAAATTTGCAGAGCAGCGGGCTGGGCAACACCCAACACCTTTGCGAGGTTCTACAACCTCTGGGTGGAACCGGTTTTGTCCCGTGTAGTGGCACGCAATACAAGTAGATAAGTCCAGGATAGCCGGCTGGATGTATCGCTTGCACATAGCGCCTTTCACCTCCCCTGAGCTGAAGACGTGCGCCATTAACACCCAGTAGTGTTCACAAACTATGTTCCCTGGTTGACTTCCTCCGAGCCCTGTGGCTGTCGAGTTTTCGGAGAGACTTGCTGTTTTTAGTAACTCCTCCCCCATTGGGTAGGACCTACCATGAGACTTCTCCACATGACATACTTCCGACATAGCTCGGCAAAACCATGTGACGTATTTCCACTTAAATACCCCCCCTCTCTCTGGGCGAGGTGTGGTCTCCTTGGTGTCCTCCCCTTGGGAGGGACACCCCCCGACTAGACCTGGTCGGCCCAGTCATATAATCCCCCTTTTTTTTAGGGAGTAGAAAAAAAGAAGGGGAAAAGAGGCCACGACTGGGCTAGCCTGTCTCTATCTTTTAGGTAGTCGTCTTGTCCCCAAAAAGGGCCGTTCGACACTCATAACTATGTTGGGGGAGGTTACATGTCGGCCTGGTGCACTGGCTATGAGGCACACAGTTGTCTGCCCGTCACACACCGCCAGTTCACGTAACACAGTTCAGCCAGTTGTGGCGTTTTGTATAGGGACCCCTAGTGTCACTACATCGACACAACGTTGAGTGAGTGACAGATAGGGAACGTCATGGTTACTTGTGTAACCTCCGTTCCCTGATGGAGGGAACGAGATGTTGTGTCCCTCCTGCCACAACGCTGAACTACCCGCTGAAATGGCCAGACCTCGTCTCAGCTCCTCAGCATAAAACCTGAATGAGTGGTTGCATGCCAGCTCCTTTTATACCCGTATGTCCGGGGGAGTGGCATGCAAATACCACTCGCCAATTTTCATTGGAGGTGTCTCAGGCTCCCAAGAGTGACCCCTAGTGTCACTACATCGACACAAATCTTTTTTTTTTTTTTTCTTTTTTTTGCGCTCATGTTGTTGACATCCTTTTTTTCTCCATGGAACATGAACAGAGATGTTAAGCAGACTGTTAGCCTCAGTCACCATTTACTTTCATTGCATCTTTTGTATAACAATGAAAGTGAATGGTGACTGAGGCTAACAGTCTGCCTAATGCCATCTTTTGTCTTCCACAGCTGCTAAATATCCTTTTACATCAATTGTTTGCTTTTCAGGCGTCATCTCCCAAAGATGATGGCTGGAATTACAGGATTTCATACAGTCAGTTGACCTGTCAGATCTCACAGGGGCAAAAGTCTTCACTGGCCCTCTGTCCTTCTCCTTTATTAGAAGTCGTAATAATTATTAAAAAAAAACTAAAAAAAAAAAAACTCAAACAGAGTCTGGTCTCAAGCAAGCATTTAACTCTCTGTCTAATAAAAGGTGATGAAGTGTAGATTTGCAGACCCAAATAACATCTGAGCTGACTGCAGTGTGACTGAGATAGTTACCAATGTGGTTTACTTATGAAGAAACAAGGCAATACTCCATCAAAGCTGCTGTTCAATATTAGTTTGTGCATTAGTTTGTGCACCTCTAAAGGTTCATAATGGAACTGTTTTTTTTTTACTTTAGTAAAATGTATAAATTAAAACAATGTATAACACTTAACTCTGCTATATAAATACAGTGGCCACAAAAAGTATTCAAAATGAATGAATTCCTTTACATTTGAGAATAAAACATCAAACCAATTTGCATTTATTTTAAAGAATGATAACATAAGGACATTTTTCACGCAGAACATTTAACAAATAGAAGTTTGTTACGTTTTTAATGATAAAACAACAGATATATGTTTTAAAATGAAGACAAAAAAATGTTGGACATTTGATAATGGCTTCATTAAAGATTACACGTTCCTTTCGTTTGCAGAACATGTGTGTGTGTGTGTGTGTGTGTGTGTGTGTGTGTGTGTGTGTGTATGTGTGTGTGTGTGTGTGTGTGTGTGGAAACGTGCCAGACAGAACAGGAGGTCATGTACAGCACCAACAGACTATGAGATTGAGAAATGTGCTGCTAAGTTTCTATAAACAGAGTCAGTCGATGCAAATAATGTTTTAGGAGGGTTGTTAAATGTGCTACCATTTGAAATACTGCTGTCTGATGTTCTCCCAGTTTATACATTCATAATTACTTCATTCAGTTGTTTGAGTACTAACGGGATAGTTTACCCAAAAATTTATATTCTGTCATAATTTACTTACCCTCTTAATTTGCTTAAAACCTGTATGATTTTCTTTCTTCTATTAGAACAGACCTGGGTCACGACACACCCATTGAGAGTCACTGCTTCAGTGGATTGTTTGTTTACTGATTAGCTCTGCTTTAACTACAACTAGAGGAATTAAAAAAAAAAAAAAAAAGCTTCACATTACAAAAGCACAAGTGAAATGGAGAGAGCGAAGAGTGGAGATCATTAAGAAGTGTGAAGTGCAGAAGGTCTGATCAATGATCACACTGCATGCTGCACAAAGCCACCACTATAAAAGCTCTTTCAGAGTGCTAAAGGGGATGCTAATTGATTCGGAGATGAGGATCTGTTTGCCGTTCGATCCTCGTTAATCTCTATAGAGGGAACTTCCTTCTTCCAGCATCAAATTGCAAGTAATTGGATACAATGTTGAGGATCCCCTTAAATGTGCTTTTTCTTACATTTTACTTCTTTTTCATAAGGAAATGGCAAGAGAATAGCCCAAAGGGAAAGAGAAATAAAAGACAAATGAGACCTCTTTAACATTTAAGTTTCTTAGAGACAGCCATGGCATTAAATGAAGAGCAAATGGAGACTTACAGAAGCTTCACACCTCCTCTAGTCTAGAGTTTCAGAAGAGATCTCAGCAATTTTTCAAACTCTGCTCAGATTTGCCAAGATATCAAAGTCTGCAAATCAAAAGTCAAGAGATTGCATGGTAGTACGTGCTTGTGTGTAGGTGACTTAAGTTTGATTCTGACTTGGGTAAATTTCTGATCCCATCGCCTTCTCTTTTCTGCAACATTTCCGGTCACTTCAAATGTAACCATCTTAAACTTGAACACCAATTAAAAATGGTCATCGAGGTATGTTAAATTATTTTAATTAAAAACAATTTTAAAACAATTAAACATTAGCAGAAAGTAAACAAAAGAACACATCTTGGAACATTTGTGAATGTCCCTTTAGACTGCATTGTATCTCATATTGTGATGAGTGATAGCGAATTTCTGTTCAATGAACAGTTCAAAGGATTCATTTAAAATAAATGTGAGCAGTCACTGTGGATGTCAAGGATCACCAACTGCAGCAGCAGGGAGAGATGACAGAGAAGTGCGCTGTGGCCGTGCCCAGGGCAATCCGTGAAGAGTATGTTCTTAGAATGAGTGTGTGCGTTGTGGAAGTCAGGAATATTTTCGTGGAATCCTCCACTGAAGCTTAGTGAGTTGCAGAACGACACCCAGCAGGGTAGGGCGATCTGGCTCCTGACACGTGGGCAAAGACGAGGTATCCTCTGTGGAAAACCAGCTGACACGCAGTGAACTGGAAGGCAACCACACACCCGACACGTGGGCAACCAACAGATACATGAGACAGGACCAACTAGGCAGAGAGTGTGAGTTTAGTTACTTTACACCAAACAACAAGCTAGCCAAGATACTGAGAACACGAAGGGCTTAAGAAGGGAGTGAATTAGAAGAGAACAATTGTTGCTCGGCATGCTAATCAGTGACATGATCAGCATTCCTATGGAAACGCCGATCATGCATGCCGGCCGTGCCTGCGAGACATGAGGGAGAGAAAATAACAAAACTCACCGGAGCCGTGACACATACTGTGTAACATACAGTAAGTGTTACAAAATAACAACTATTGTGAAAATGAATGTTTAATGAAAAAAAATTATCTGTGTCTGTGCAACATTTAAAAATTATCGCAAACAAAATGCAAGAACATATCCTGTGTGAATGGCTCTTTAGATTTATGCAATCTAAAGAGCCATTCACACAGGATATGTTCTTGCATTTTGTTTGCGATAAATGTTCATGAGAAATGCATTAAAATGGCTAGACGCAATCCAACGAATGGAACAGAATGCAGGTGTCTCGAGAGACATTTTTAAAAGTTGAAGTTCTTCAACTTAAAATGCAATTAACTTTTAAAATGACGAACACACAAACACGTTCTGTGTGAACAACCATTTAAAAATGTTCTTACAGTATATGTCAAAATGTATTTCACTACTTGTACATCAGTGAAAACAAATGTGAAAATTAACAGACATAAATACATTTTCAGGACTGAGGGTCTTGGAGTTTGTTTGACCAAGGGGCTGTTCAGAACGAACAAGTTCTCATATTTAAAAATAAAGTGTAGTGTAATGTAGTACAAATGAATGGAACAGAACATGTGTGTCTTGAGACACGTTTTAAAAAAATACAGTTTTTTTTAACTTGACAGTGATACGACATCATGTGCGAGACACTGAAAAAAACAGTGTGATGTGGCGCAATTGTCAAAGATGACCATGTAGTGAACAACAATTTTAAAACCAGGGCATGTTTATTATGTTCAGTATAAAATCCTTTTCAAAATGTTTATATATATCCAAATGTACCTGACTATTTGTACATCAATAACTAGTTCAATGCACAAACCCCAACATATTATTTGTATCATTGGAAAGTCTACGGTTTGTTAATGGGCTTAGATCACTTTAGGAGACCACAAAGGCAACGATTATAAAGCTCACTGACTCTGAATAAGCCTAAAGAGTCTTGGACTCAGGAGGGCCCAGCAATTTCTTCCCTTGCATTTGCTAAGAACTTGATCAATACTGGAGGCTTGATAATTACCAACACCCCCATTTGTTTCAACAGGCTAGAGTGGGCGAACTTCAGCTACATGGAAATAATGTGTGAGAGTGGCTTTCTACTCTGTTGCATTCTCATTAAAACAATTTCCACTAACAGTGGTCTCCAGGCAGCCTGCGATGTTCACACAGACCTTTTGTGTTTGTCTTGATCGGCCTTTATTTATATATTTAATTGCGAGAGGGAAGGATGATCTATTTTGCCGAAAGTCTTGGGAGTATGAAAGTGGAAACTCATTAGTCGACGCCTCTGGATGAGTGTAATTGCAATTGGCAGGATAAAAAGCAAAACAATCTAAATTGTTAATGTTCAACAATAAGCTCGTGCTCCCGACTGCAGAGGGCAAACATGGCTTAATGAGAGAATAAGGTGAGAAGAAAGGGCCAGACATTTGGGAATGATGGAGAAGACCATCTACTGCCAGAGTAGGATATGGTAACCTAACTGTTTTTCTGTGAGGCCAGATGTTAAGATTTACTTAGAATGATTGGCTTACCAAACATTGGGGAATCTTTTCTGGATTGGCTTTGTGACCTTACATAATTCATGGAGAATTTGACAGGATTAGATTAGTACTTTTATAAACCTGTACACTGTCACTTATTTTTAATATACAATCAATTCAAAAGGGCTAATCTTACAAAATGCACAGGTCATATTTCACCCCAAAATCAAAAATTTAGAAATTATATTATTATTGAGAAATAAAGCCATTGTGCATGAAAATCCCAGGAGATTAGTAGTTACAGAAATACTCAAACCAGCCCATTTGGCACCAACAATCATCCATGCGATTATCTAATCAGCCAATGGTGTGAGAGCAGTGCAGTGCATATAACCATGCAGATACAGGTCAGGAGCTTCAGTTAATGTTCGCATCAACCATCAGAATGGGGAAAAAATGTGATCTCAGTGATTTGGACCGTGGCATGATTGTTGGTGCCAGATGGGCTGGTTTGAGTATTTCTGTAAATGCTAATCTCCTGGGATTTTCATGCACAACAGACTATAGAATTTACTCCAAATGGTGCCAAAAACAAAAAACATCCAGTGAGCGGCAGACCTGTGGACGGAAGTGCCTTGTTGATGAGAGAGATCAACAGAGAATGGGCAGACTGGTTCGAACTAACAAAGTCTCCGGTAACTCAGATAACCACTCAGAATGCTATTCTGATATATATATACAGTTGAAGTCAGATGATTACATACACCTTAGCCAAATACTTTTAAACTCAGTTTTTCACAGTTCCTGACATTTAATCATAGAAAACTTTCTTAAAAACCTGTCTTAAATCAGTTAGGATCACTAATTTTAGAATTTTAGAATTAGCCTATAAAAAGCTAATTGGCTAATTGCCTAAAGGCTTGACATCATTTTCTGGAATTTTCCAAGCTGCTTAAAGGGACAGTTAACTTAGTGTATGTAAACTTCTAACCCTCTGGAATTGTGATATAGTCAATTAAAAGTGAAACAATCTGTCTTTAAACAATTGTTGGAAAAATTACTCATGTCAAGTAGATGTCTTAAACAGCTTGCCAAAACTATAGTTTGCTAATATGAAATCTGTGGAGTGGTTAAAAAATTAGTTTTAATGACTTCAACTGTGTGTGTATATATATATATATATATATATATATATATATATATATATATATATATATATATATATACTGGTGGCCAAAAGTTTGGAATAATGCACAGATTTTACTCTTATGGAAAGAAATTGTTACTTTTATTCACCAAAGTGGCATTCAACTGATCACAATGTATAGTCAGGACATTAATAACATGAAAAATTACTATTACAATTTGAAAAAAAAAAAAAAATGTCAGAACTTCTTAAACTACTTCAAAGAGTTCTCATCAAAAAATCCTCCACGTGCAGCAATGACAGCTTTGCAGATCCTTGGCATTCTGGTCAGTTTGTCCAGATACTCAGGTGACATTTCACCCCACGCTTCCTCTAGCATGTGCCATATATGTGGCTGTCTTGTCAGACACTTCTCATGCACCTTACAGTCTAGCTGATTCCAGAATAGCTCAATGGGATTAAGATCCATAATACTCTTTTCCAATTATCTGTTGTCTAATATCTGTGTTTCTTTGCCCACTCTAACCTTTTCTTTTTGTTTTTCTGTTTCAAAAGTGGCTTTATTTTTGCAGTTCTTTCCATAAGGCCTGCACCCCTGAGTCTTCTCTTTACTGTTGTACATGAAACTGGTGTTGAGCTGGTAGAATTCAATGAAGCTGTCAGCTGAGGACATGTGAGGCATCTATTTCTCAAACTAGAGACTCTGATGTACTTACCCTCTTGTTTAGTTGTTCATCTGGCCTTCCACATCTCTTTCTGTCCTTGTTAGAGCCAGTTGTCCTTTGTCTTTGAAGACTTTAGTGTACACCTTTGAATGAAATCTTCAGTTTTTTGGCAATTTCAAGCAATGTATAGCTTTCATTCCTCAAAACAATGATTGACTGACGAGTTTCTAGAGAAAGCTATTTCTTTTTTGCCATTTTTGACCTAATATTGACCTTAAGACATGCCAGTCTATTGCATACTGTGGCAACTCAAAAACAAACACAAAGACAATGTTAAGCTTAATTTAATGAACCAAATAGCTTTCAACTGTGTTTGATATAATGGCAAGTGATTTTCTAGTACCAAATTAGCAATTTAGCATGATTACTCAAGGATAAGGTGTTGGAGTGATGGCTGCTGGAAATGGGGCCTGTCTAGATTTGATCAAAAATGACTTTTTTTTAAATAGTGATGTTTTTTTTTTTTTTTTTTTTTTTTTGTTTTACATCAGTAATGTCCTGACTATACTTTGTGATCAGCTGAATACCACCTCTGTGAATTAAAGTACCAATTTCCTTCCGAAACAGCAAAATCTGTAATTTTTTCCAATCTTTTGGCCACCAGTGTATATATACTGTGTATATTTAATCATCATAAATTAAATCCTGGACAACAAATACTACCATGATGTTTATTCATAATTGTACTTTACAAATTAAACAATTTTTCGAATTAAAGTAATAAGATTTGAAGATGATGTAGAGATGAGTAATTTTGTCACAGCACAGTAGGCTACTCAGAATGTCGTCAAAATGTGTTAAATTGTTCACAATTTTTCACAATATAAAAAAATATTAATGGTCATAAAAATAGGCTTCATTTTCTTTGTGCTAAATATATATATTTTTTTTCTTTAGACTTTGAAGAGAAATATGTGCTGAACATGTTCTTAACAGCTTTTCCAGAATTCACCTAAATAAAAAATAAAAAAATAAATAAAATAAAAAAATCCCAACCCAAGTCTGACAAAAACTTAGTTCGAACCAAGCAATCAAACCAAGTGTGAAACTACAGTACTTGCCAGATTTAAGCTGTGAAGGCTATGACCTGCTGTTGGTTTCTTGCTACAGATTTTTATTCTCTGTCAGGAACATTCAAATTGGAGGCTACAATAAATTTTACTTTTGTTCACATCCACAAAACACTCCATACCACAACAAGACATGTCAAGGTCTTCGGAAAACACACTAAAAGTGTTTTAAATTAAGCAAGTCGCAGTTCTTCCAAAGAGAGTATTGTATAGTATGCTTCAGTGTTCTCCAGTATTTTGTGCCCCCAAGGACAGATAAAAAACCATGATTGAGGTCCAGGTATAAAGATAAGGGTCACCTCCAGTACTGTAAAACATTTCTGTAATTTTAAAAGTAAAAGACTGTAAAAATGAGACAGAAAAAAAAAGTTAATTTTTAAAATGGCCAAGAGACCAAGGAGACCAGGGCAGATCAGGCAGACAGCCATGAGACCAAGGAGACCAGAGCAGATCAGGTGGATGGCCAGGAGACCCAGAAGACCAGAGCAGATCAGGCTGATGGCCATGAGACCAAGGAGACCAGAGCAGATCACACAGATGGCCAGGAGACCCAGGAGACCAAAGCAGATCAGGCGGATGATCAGGAGACCAGAGCAGATCAGGCAGATGGCCATGAGACCAAGGAGACCAGAGCAGATCAGGCAGACAGCCAGGAGACCCAGGAGACCAGAGCAGATCAGGCAGATGGCCAGGAGACCAAGGAGACCAGAGCAGATCAGGCAGATGGCCATGAGACCCAGGAGACCAGAGCAGATCAGGTGGATGGCCAGGAGACCCAGGAGACCAGAGCAGATCAGGTGGATGGCCATGAGACCAAGGAGACCAGAGCAGATCAGGCGGACAGCCAGGAGACCCAGGAGACCAGAGCAGATCAGGCGGATGACCAGGAGACCCAGGAGACCAGAGCAGATCAGGCAGATGGCCATGAGACCAAGGAGACCAGAGCAGATCAGGCGGACAGCCAGGAGACCCAGGAGACCAGAGCAGATCAGGCAGATGGCCAGGAGACCCAGGAGACCAGAGCAGATCAGGCAGATGGCATGAGACCAAGGAGACCAGAGCAGATCAGGCAGATGGCCATGAGACCCAGGAGACCAGAGCAGATCAGGTGGATGGCCAGGAGACCCAGGAGACCAGAGCAGATCAGGCAGATGGCCATGAGACCAAGGAGACCAGAGCAGATCAGGCGGACAGCCAGGAGACCCAGGAGACCAGAACAGATCAGGCGGATGGCCAGGAGACCCAGGAGACCAGAGCAGATCAGGTGGATGGCCAGGAGACCCAGAAGACCACCTCAGGGTAGGGACTGGATCAGGAGGCCTAGTTGGTGGCCACAGGGCTGAAACAGGGTCAGGAGGCCTGGGTGGCGACCACAGGGTCGAGATAGGGTCAGGAGATTTCAGGTGGGAATCAGCAAATCCCATGTATCTGGCAATGGTGCTAAAAAGATGTGAGTATTCCTTTATGTGTAAGTCAGCCTGGCTCAATTGAATAAAGTAAGTCGCTAGATCCATTTTGGTTCGTTCAGTTGTTCTGTAATGTTTGAAGGAGGTCACGAGAGCAGGATCTAGGTGCAGCTTAATTTAAATTTAATAGAAAATAACCAAAGTACAAAACAGGGTTAACACTGGAACACGGCAAGACAAGGAACAGGAAACAAAAACAAACGATACATCTAACAGGAGCAAAACAAAAGGCAAAACAACAGTGAATCATGACACTCCTGGAAGAGCCATTATTGGTGAACTTCATGTCATCATGTGCTCTTCTGCAATTTTTACGGTGATTAACAAATCCTTATCAAGTAAAAAGCAGATTTTTACAGTTTTAGAAGGTTAATATCAAGTTTATGACTACAGTGCCAGCGTGGTCATGTAAATTACAACAGTTTTAAACTGTAAAATGTACAGGTTGTTCTGTAAAGTTGTTTACATTTTTACTGTATTTTTTACATAATTATTCTGGCAACTACAGCTGCCAGTTTTTTGTTTTATTTTTTTGTAAAAACAACAGGATTTGTTTTACAGGGAAAACTTTAACTCAAGGTTAGCTTTCAAACACTGACACCTTCTCCTTCTTCATCAATTTTCTGTTCGTATAGGGTCTCAAAGTAGAAGGGAGATAGATATCAAATGCTCCGGATAAGGTTGGCTTTTAGAAAGTATGTAGGATTCTGTTCCTTTTTGAACACTGTTTCTTTAGTTAGCATTAACGGTTCGTAAAAAGGGATTACCGTGAAGGTGCTAGCTCTGTGTCAGATGAAAAGAAGTAGATAAAACTTGTACAAAACTCTGGTCATTAGAAGAAAATTACCATGGACAGGTAATGGAATTACATTAATTTCTGGTCTGGAGTCAAGGGGTAATAAACATATCAATAGTTTAAAAGGTGAGATCACAGGAACCGGTCCAGTTTCCTTGTTATGAGATGATTTAGTCTTCAAGAAATGGAAAGTGTTATAGGAATAGGAACTGAGTAAATGATAACAGAAACTTCCATTTTGGTTGAACTACTGCTGTTTCTTAGATGTTCCTCCTAAGCACAAGACCCCAGTAATGTCACATGTGTCTCTTTTAGAGTTTCAAAAGAGATCTCAACAAGTCTTAAACTGTGCTCAGATTTGCTAAGTTTTCAAAGTCAGTAATCAAAAGTCAGAGATTTCAATGTGAGCTCAAAAGATTCCCCATCAAATCCGAAATTTTGTCTTCCAAGACCAAGTAATCTGAGCTATTCACATTCATTTTAAATTCAACTTTAAAAACAGCAATGCCAATACATTCTGATTACAAAGCAAACTATTTCTTCTTATTGGAATAACATGCACAGATGAATTGTGCACAACACAACCAGGAACATTTTATTTTCATGTCGATAATTGTCTCATTTGTTTCTATTTTTATTTCTCATAAGGCATTTTAGGAGACATAACTGAGAACTCCATTAAGTCCTCCATTGAGTTATGAAAGAGAAACCTCTTAAGCAATACATTTTCATCATAAATAATGGGAAAGCCAAATGTGATCAATTTTGTTTTTTAGATTTTTAAATGTGTAGATAGATATTTTATTAGATTTTTAAATTGTATACATTTATTATATGTAGAAAATATTATGTTTATAGTATGCTCAATATATATATCTAAATGCATGGTCTCTAGTGTGCTCATAAACAGTCTTAGTTTTCTGGTATAGAGCTAGTCTTCTGCTAGGTGAACTGTGCCCTATCTGTTTTTGTCCTTTGGCCCATCTTAGCTTTTGCATTCACAAAATTGCATTCCATCATTTTTCCAATGACCAAATGTAGAAGATCTCTTTATTTGGCCATTTAACCTTATTCAAGCTAATATTAGCCCATTTATCATTTGACCGCTTCTCATCCTTTTTGTTAGCAAAAAAGAAAAACATTTTAAATCCATTGGCTCCCAGACAAAGCTTTGCCCAGAATGCAAAGCTTTGTGCTGAAATTGCTTTTGAAATACATTACATAAAGCATCATTCTTAATTCTCTTGTAATGAATCATTCTTGTGTGCAGTTTAAAAAAAAAAAAAAAAAAAAAAAAAATTGGGCCTGGGCCTCGTCCGCCACTTGGATTTTGAGAACTGTCACTCTCACCTTTTAAGGAAAGAAAGAATAAAGACAATTAGAAGGATGAAATATCTTTGGTATGGCAGATGAGAAAGTTAAATGTCTTATTTGAAGCACAAATCAAGCAGTAATAGCTCTGTGAACTAGTCCAACAGATAATGATGAAATTGTGATAATGATACAATTTAGAGCTCAGCTAAATGGTGAAAGTCTAGTGAGGTGCAGAACATTTGGGGTTTGGAGCAGGGAAACCGTGGGCCATTATAAATGACAAATGAATGGTTAAGGAGACTGAGGGTTTCAATCAGTGGCGATCGATGTTGCAAGATGTTTCGCACTTCGCAAATCACACAGAATGTCATCCTCTGCAATCTGGGAAAGAATTTTTGGTAGGGGTTGTTTACTGTCATTTAAATGAAAGGGTGGGTGGATAGAGGGCCGGATGGGTGGGTTTGGAAGGAATGGGAAAAATTATGTATTTCTAAATATGGTTTTCTGAATAGCACATCCAGGGTCCAAAATTAACACTTGCAGAGCACCGATTGAGAGTAAAAATTGGCTTTGGTGAGTAAATAATACAGCGCATAGGTGTGTGTGTGTGAGTGAATGTGTGTGTGTGTGTGTGAGAGAGAGAGAGAGAGAGAGAGAGAGAGAGAGAGAGAGAGAGAGAGAGGAAGAGAATATTTATATTCATAAATATTCACAATGTTAAAATTGATAAGCTTTTAATAGCTTTCTTGAGATTTCATATAAATATAAAGCTAAACTTGGACAAGTAAAGACTACATTTTCTCAACTGTTTTGTAGCAAATTGACTGCTTGGAACAACAGCAATTTATGTAATTTAGTGGTCATTACATAAAATAAAATGTAATTTAATTTAATTTAATTTATCTGCAATCCGTAAATGTTGCAAAAAGTTCTATTTGGACCCTGCCCACATCTATTTATAAATCATTAATATGACTGTGTATGATTTGGTAGAGCATGAGGTCAACTGAAGTTTTTATTATAAACACTATGAAAATGGAGTACTTCACAAAAGCTTGAATTTTTTGACATGGTCACATTATGACAATGCTTTATGACTTTATGGCCTGTCATTAGTCATAAACCAATGCCCCCCACTGTCAGGCAACATCAAAACAACAAAGCTCCACAAACAGCATGCCACAGTCTTGGTGAGGTTCATTTACATCATCTAAAGCTCTTGCATTTTTCCTTTCTTTTACATACAGATAAACTGACTCCTTTGTGTTCTGCTCTTTCATTCTCACCTCATTCTCCTTCATTTGTCTTCCCACATGCAGTTTGTGCAGTCTCCGGCTAGCATGGTGAAGCCGGTCTCATTAGTAACCCTGGGTGAATAAAAGACCCCTCAGACTTATTAGGTTTAATTACTCTCTCTCTCTCTCTCTCTCTCTCTCTCTCTCTCTCTCTCTCTCTCTCTCTCTCTCTCTCTCTCTCTCTCTCTCTCTCTCTCTCTCTCTCTCTCTCTCTCTCTCTCTCTCTCTCCCAAACATCTTAGAACATCCCCAGTACCCCTTTAATCTAGACAGACACGGCGGTCTTGGATGATTTCCCCAGAACAAGAAGTCAGCCAGTCTGACTAAATGAATTCAACAGTTCAAGGTTGCTATTGTTCCCTTGATGAGAAAGAAGACAAAAGTGAGACAGACAGAAAGACAGCGAGAAAGAGACAAAAAGGTGTTGCAGCAGGTTACTCTTTGTTCAGCATGAACTTATGCAAATGATGTGACAGTGCATGGTGACATTTTTGCAAAATTATATTGCATGGTTAACGCAGAAGTTGCGAGGTGAAATGTCGAATGTGTGGCACCAAAAGTGAGATAAAGTTTCTCCTGTTGTTGTAGTGCTTCTAGCATTTACTTCACCAAGAAACTGCCGTGATGTGTAAAACGAGCCATATAAAAATTATTTTGCACAAATTTAGGTATAGTAAAAAAAAAAAAAAATAATAAAAAAAAAAACAAATATATATATATATATATATATATATATATATATATATATATATATATATATATATATATATAGACCAGGTTGACTTTGGTGTGCCATTTATATTTTTTAAAAGCATTAGAGGTACAAATCACATGTTTTTGTTCAACTAATACATATGTTATATAAACTTTTGTAACAATTAACCTAGTGTAAGTAGCTAGTTGTAAATTTTGGCCTGTCCGATCTCAATGGTCTTGACCTTCTCAACTTTATTAGAATGTATTTTTTTTAAATTAAGAAAGAAAAAATTAAGAATTTACAATCTTCTGAATAGATATTTAATTTATTGTAGTAAAAAACAATTTTTAATTATAACAAATTTTAATTGCTACATACATAGTATTTAGCTTAGCTTAGACGTAGTAATGTCCAATATTTTGCATGCATTCCTTTTGCCCTATTACATTTTAATCTCCATTAAAAAAAAAAAAAAAAAAAAAAAAACAATTGTTGTGTTGACTATTCAATCCTGTTACCAAAGTAACTGTAAGATAAAATAACAAATAATTCTTTTTCTTTAAAATGGGAAAACATTTTTAGCAATAACTACAAACCGTCCTTTAGTGTATTCTTCTGTAGAATTTTTTTTTCCAATGAATAGAAAATAAAAAGTCTAGTTAGTTTACATTTACTGTAATGTACAGTACTGTACATTTACAGTTATTTAATGTTTCCTTTCACTCGCCATATGTTTAAAGTGTTGTGTTTAAGGCTCCATTTTGTATCCTGTTTATGAAATTTCATTTATTCTCAACAAACAATGGTCGGTGAAGGTGACATTCAGATAGCCAGCCATAAAATGCTTCTATCTCTCGGGTCAATTAAAAATGTATACACTTATAGCCCGGGGGAGGTGTGTAAGGATGCCATTAATCTGAAGTGACAAACTGTAGATGCCTTTGATATTGAACAGCACATTTGCTTCAGGACAAAGCCTGTCCTGACACTCTTTAGAGTCTAAATTATTATTATTATGGAATTATCTAGGGAAATTATTGTGTGGTAAAAGGCATATATTTAATATGTTAACATTCTATGGAAAATAGTAAATACCCTTTATTGTGTAATTTTTGCCCAACATAAAGTATTGAAAAGCGAAGACTGTATTTTATGTTTTGAAGTCTGAACTCCAAAAAGACAATCACGAGCGTGTGTGAATACACACAGTAAATAAATACGCCTACTTTTCTCCCGGAAAACAAGTAATTACTTTAAAGATTCTGCTGGTCTCTCCTGGACATCTTCTGAATTAAGAAGCTATTGAATGTTCATCTATATCCTGTAAGACCTTTATGACACATTTACAGTCAATAATTAGAGTATGTGTGTGGGCCGTACATTAGCCTAAGCTTATTGATTTTTATCCTCTCTCAGAAACAGCAATCAATTCTGTTCATGGCAATGTTCAGAGTTTATTCATGGATATTTAAACATACAACATTCAGAGGTGCTCAATTTGCCCTGAAAAATAGAATTAGAATAAAATCAGAGCCAAATTATTTTATTTATTGCTTAGTCTCGTATAGTGTATTCTTGCATAGCCATTTGACTATCAGCATAAAGCCTGGTCCTGTTTGCAGCTTATTCTTATGCTATGAATTTTTATGCTGTACACACACACACACATATATATATATATTATTTACATATTAATAAAAATGGGTGGGGGAGTTAAAAAATAAATAAATAAAAAAAACAGTAAAAAACATTTGCACTCACCAAGAGCTTACACACACACACACACACACACACACACACAAAAGCAATACTGATGAAATTAGGGAAATGCACATATAAAAATTCTGAGTATACATAAAGCCTATAAACATTTTATAATTTCATATGTTTTTATTCAGAAATCAAGTGATGAAAGTTGGCTTTATATCAAATGCACTCTGCTGATGTTCAGAGATTTAACACACTCACACACATTCTGGTCTGTTAAGCTTACGAGTTTCTTGTACCGCTTCACATTTTCTTTCCACCACAAAAGCAGATCCTCGTCCATTGGTTTGCAGGACTCCAACAAGAACCGAATACCAATAGAGTAGAATTCAATCAGAATAAAAATATTACAAGTATTGCCAAACTTGACTTCACATTTGGCCAAAGACACCATCATAATTCCTTCTCTCATTCAACATCACGATGACACAAATCCACAGCGTTACCTCAGTGGATTCCATTGTAACTGCGAGATTTGGTGAGAGATTCAGAGGAAAAATACAGTATAATTCAGCATTGCCCATCGGAGGCAAATGTGCAAAGGAAAATACATTTGCAATATTCAAGTTGTGTGTTTCATACTCAACTGGCTGGATATAGAATGAGTACTTGATTAGTCAATTACTCATGCACATCCCTAGCAGAAATAGCAAAAGAAAATTTGTATAATGTTACCAGAACAATATAGCTGCATGGTGAAGAGAAAAACTTAAAACAGACTACTTCATCAAACTTATAACCAGTTCCATCTCTCATCTCCACCTCTGATGTACTTGTATCTTGTAAGTCAGTTTTAAGTAGGCCATATGTACTGGTAATAATATACATAATAATAATAATAATATAGATACTATTTTATTAATAGTTTACAGTAGGGCTGGGTATCACCAGCCACCTCGCGATTCGATATATCGCGATTAATGACGATATCATGATTGATTTTGATTTAGCTTTTAATTTAAATTAATTTGGGTACATTTCAGTTTTAATGTCCATTATACAGGGGACCTTCAAAGTTGTTAAATTATGGACATACAGTATCAATTTTGCAAATGGTATTTTATCATTAGTTTTTCATCATTTTGGTGACATTTGAGCTTTTCTTTTTAATATAGTCCATGTATTACATCAATAAACATGATGTATTGAAATTGCATATATTATATTGCATATATACAGTATATTGTAACATGTTTGTTGTTTATATGCCTAATCCGTACTATTAACAAGTATTTACAAGTACTAAAATGGTACTGTCTCATTAAGACCTGTGACAGGGACTTTGACAGTAGTGTTTGTTTGATCGAATGGCTTCTTTACAGCATCCATGCTACAGTATGTGTGATTATAATTAAATGTTTTTTTTTTTTTTTTTTTATAAATAACTGACTGTAGAGAATAGAAAGGATATTAAAAGAGACATTATTAAACAACAAATGGTTTGCTTGGATCTAGTGTTTCGACTAGTCAAAGCTTTTATCTCGGTGCTGATCTTCTTCGCCACTACACCACTTAAACACTGGTGAGTGAAACCTAAAATATTACCAGCCAGTGGCAAATCACAGAAATTTTTTGTAGCATATGGGAAGTATTTACACACATCTGATTGTAGGGTATTGAAGATAGAAAGAAAGAGCGATCTTGCCATTTTAAGAAATGCACTGGGTTTGTACAAATGAAGATTATGTAGAAAATCAATATTTTTTCCCCAGCCCTAGATCCAAATTCGTGAAAGAGGTTCAGCATGTCCATGAGAGAAACCGTGAAACCTGCTGGATCAGTTTCTTCGTGCCTCACAGAAGCATCTCTGACTGCACTGAAAATATCACAGTGAGAGTAATTCAGTGGTTGCACTTTTTCTCTTAGATTACATTTTTACTTTACTGACGGTTAGGTTTAGTATTGGGAGTTTGGTTAGGATGTATAGTTAATAAAATATGCATTCCTGTTAAATGTATAACATCAGTTACAACTAAAAACATCTCGCTTTTGGCGCCACTCTGTGGACTTTTCATCTGGTAACTGGAGCTCACAGGTACCCATACGTTCAATAACACTTCCAGCTTTGGCAACTGGAGACAGGGATTTTTATTTCGGTAAGCAAAGGCCGATTTCAGCTGAAGAACTTTCTACCTACTGACACTGAATGCACAGTGAGATCAGTCTGGTGTATCAAACAAAACTCATTCAAAAATTTCATGCTACTGAACTATTTCTCTGATCCTGAACCACTGTATAGTAGTGCAGGTGCCAAAATGGACAATAGGAACTGGAATTAACAAAATGTTACTGCAAAATTTCAAATGGTCACCAAGCTGCCCACCAACTACAATACAGATTTCCAATTATTCTGTGTGTTTGCGTTTGTGTTGTGTGAGTTCTAATAACTGCAACCCTCACCAAGATCAAACACTTTCTCAAACACTCCAACACAATCAAACAACACTTTTAGCCCCTGCTTACAAATTGATAGGTAGAAAACAGCTTAATCTTTCACATTAATCTTTCATTTTAAAGGAACAGTTCACACAAAAATGAAGCTCAGCCTAAGCTCTAAAATCTCACTGATGTTTGCTGATATTCAAAAATGGCACCACGCAAAACAATTGTTTCTCATCGCGAGCGGGTGGAAAGATTTTCTAATCCTAAATTTCGGTCTGTTTTTCAGACAAAGCTTTTGGTAGGCTTCAGAAGACTCGGAATATATCACGCAACTCATGTACAACTTAAATACTTTAATTTTGATATATTTTTTGTTGTTGTTCTTTTTGAAGCTTGACAGATGTGGTCACTATGAACTGTCAGTGAATGGATAAAAGCTGTGTGGAGATTCTTAAAAAATATATCCTTTTGTGTTCCACAGCCAAAAAAAGGGAGCTAATTCTAACCTGTAATTTGATTGACCCACAGTACAGTGTGACAAAACATTCACCACAGTGCAAAAAAGAATGTTGGTTACATAATTCCCAGACTGCATCCTTTGCACTTGATTTGTTGGATTTTCAAAACTGGCACATGGTTTGACATAATCCCCCAGTGCTGAGAAAAATTAATATGGAGAAAAACCCATGGGTCCCTCGGTTTTGATAATTGACATATTAAATGATGCCTAATTATTTTATCAATTACATTCAATTTATTCCATTAGATCTTCCAACAGCAGAGAGAGAACAGAGTAGGAAATGGATAAATAATGAGAATTAATGTAATAACTTTTAATTGGCATGCTAATTACTTCCACAAATTGATTGTGTCATCCTAAAGGATTTGAGCAGATTCTTGCAGACACTATTGCAGCTTCATTAGGGGTTGATCTATTGCATTTGTCATGGCTCTGAAGTCTGTATTTGGTGCTGTTTTATAAAGTACCAAGTGGGGAGATACTATTTCTTCTACAGACTTTATTTCTGATAGGTGGCCTGTTTATATAACTATCAGGCTGGTAAAGAGCCATTTCTTGGAATTTTAGTTTTTTACATTTAAATAGTCTTTTTGTAAATAAGTACATAAATAGTAGAGATTCCATCAGCATGAGTTCTATAACTGCACAGAGCAAAACATCCATTATTGCTATTTGAAAGAAGCTTTTAAGTGCACAAAATTCATCAATCATGGCATGTGTTTACATAAATCATTAAAAATAATCTCATTAAAAAATAAAAAGTGTTAACATGAAAATCAACATACTAGCAACGGAAAAAAGTAATTTATATAGATTTTTAAATTATCTTTTTTTTTTTTTACTCACACTTACAGAATGCTGATTAAAGTGTTTACATGCAAATCAAAATCAACATTTAAGTCAACTTAAAATTAAAATTGCCTGTTTCCTTGCTTAATAAACAATCCATGTCTTATTGTGCACAATTCATCATTGGACATTATTCTGGAAAAAATAAGTGTTTTTCATCATAATGTAATACCTCGCTCCCTAATAGCTCCTAACACTTGCACGACTTTTTCACTCTGCTGGCATCACCTTGGCAACTTTTAAAAATGTTAGCCTATGGCCAAATAGCTATTTAGGCATTGTTTTAGTAAACTTGCAAGCAAAAAAAAAAAAAAAACAGAATGGGTTGAGAACACCATTTCATGTTAACTTTTACGTGCAAAAATCTGTGTCAATCAGGTTTTTTACACTGTTTATGATCTTTCTCCAATAATAATAATAATAAATAAAAAAAACATCATAGAAGGTGTTGACTCAAAATGGAAAACTTGACATTTAAAGTGAATTTTCATCATGTTTCCAAAAGCAAGACTTTACTAGTGTTGCAGAGTAGAGTTTGACCGATAGTGGATTTTGCCGATAACTAAGGTTATAGATAAGGCTGATAACCAATTAATTGTCCGATAGTTTTTAAAATCAAATTATTGAACGTAACTTACTATGATGGGCACAGACATAGATGCTACAAGAGTTCAAAATATATAAAATCCCAGATGCAGTTTATTGTTTAACCAAAAACATTATTGTTTTTTTTTTTTAGATTTGGCATGATGTGGGACTTTTAACTGTAAACAACCCTTAAACCACATAAGGGACTATTATTTTGAAATGATGGAGACTTGGCTCATTACAATGCTCTATATTTAAGTATTTACCAAAGTAAGCTTTTTATAGCCTATATATTGACCAGACGCTGGGTTATATATACATTGGTGGCAAACGTTTGGAATAATGTACAGATTTTGCTCTTATGGAGAGAAATTGGTACTTTTATTCACCAAAGTGGCATTCAACTGATCACAATGTATAGTCAGGACATTAATAATGTGAAAAATTACTATTACAATTTTGAAAAATAATTTCAGAACTTCTTAAACTACTTCAAAGAGTTCTCATCAAACAATCCTCCACGTGCAGCAATGACAGCTTTGCAGATCCTTGACATTCTAGCTGTCAGTTTGTCCAGATACTCAGGTGACATTTCACCCCACGCTTCCTGCCATAGCACTTGCCATAGATGCGGCTGTCTTGTCAGGCACTTCTCACGCACCATACAGTCTAGCTGATCCCACAAAATCTCAATGGGGTTAAGATCCATAACACTCTTTTCCAATTATCTGTTGTCCAATGTCTGTGTTTCTTAGTCCACTCTAACCTTTCATTTTTGTTTTTCTGTTTCAAAAGTGGCTTCTTTCTTTTTTTTTTTTTTTTTTTTTTTTTGCAATTCTTCCCATAAGGCCTGCACCCCTGAGTCTTTTCTTTACTGCTGTACATGAAACTGGTGTTGAGCAGGTAGAATTCAATGAAGCTGTCAGCTGAGGACATGTGAGGCATCTATTTCTCAAACTAGAGACTCTGATGTACTTATCCTCTTGTTTAGTTGTACATCTGGCCTTCCACATCTCTTTCTGTCCTTGTTAGAGTCAGTTGTCCTTTGTCTTTGAAGACTGTAGTGTACACCTTTGTATGAAATCTTCAGTTTTTTGGCAATTTCAAGCATTGTATAGCCTTCATTCCTCAAAACAATGATTGTCTGATGAGTTTCTAGAGAAAACTGTTTCTTGTTTTGCCATTTTTTACCTAATATTGACCTTAAGACATGCCAGTCTATTGCATACTGTGGCAACTCAAAAACAAACACAAAGACAATGTTACCAAGGAGCTTGTGGTGGACTTCAGGAGAAAAGACAGAGAACACAGCCCCATCACCATCAATGGAGCACCGGTGGAGAGAGTCAGAAGCTTCAAGTTCCTTGGTGTCCACATCACTGAGGAACTCACATGGTTCGTCAACACTGAGGCCGTTATGAAGAAGGCTCACCAGTGCCTCGTCTTCCTGAGATGGCTGAGGAAGTTTGGAATGAACCAGCACATCCTCACATGGTTCTACACCAGCACTGTAGAGAGCAAAGCCCTGCAAAGGGTGGTGCGAACTGCCAGACACATCATCAGAGGTGAGCTTCCCTTCCTCCAGGACATATATACCAGGCAGTGTGTGAAAAAAGCTCAGAGGATCATCAGAGACTCCAGCCACCCGAGCCATGGGCTGCTCTCACCGCTACCATCAGGCAGGCGGTATACCAGCATCAGCACCCGCACCAGCCGACTCCATGACAGCTTCTTCCCCCAAGCAATCAGACTTTTAAACTCTTGATCTCTCACGATCTATATACATCAGCACTGCACTTTATTAATCGTATTAATCTCACACTGGACTGTCATAAATTATATTCTCTCTTAACAGCACGCTGCCAACTGACTATCAACCGACAGCCTGAATGTCAATACAGCACAATACAACCTACTGTAGAGTTTATATAAACTATTTTTATTGTATACTGTGTATTCTATATTGTGTGTTTGTGTATTCTACATTGTGTGTATTGTATACTGTACATTGTATTTTATTATTTGTATATTGTGTTGTGTGTAATTATGTGTATATTAGATATGGAAATTGTGTTGTGTAAATCTGATGTTTATTGTAGATTGGTATAGGTCTCATCACTGTTATGACTGCTATGTTGCTCGGAACTGCACCCAAGACTTTCACCCATTGTTGCACTTGTGTATATGGTTGAGTGACAATAAAGTGATTTGATTTTGATTTTGATTTGAAGCTTCATTTAACGAACCAAATAGCTTTCAACTGTGTTTGATATAATGGCAAGTGATTTTCTAGTACCAAATTAGCAATTTAGCATGATTACTCAAGGATAAGGTGTTGGAGTGATGGCTGCTGGAAATGGGGCCTGTCTAGATTTGATCAAAAATGACTTTTTCAAATAGTGATGGTGCTGTTTTTTACATCAGTAATGTCCTAACTATACTTTGTGATAAGTTGAATGCCACTTTGGTGTATTAAAGTACCAATTTCCTTCCGAAATAGAAAAATCTGTACATTATTCCAAACTTTTGGCCGCCAGTGTATATTATTTGTAAATATTTAAAGATAAGTATGTATAATTATTTCATCATTATATATTGAAGTATTGTTATTTGAGGGGCTTTCTTAGCAAATATTTATATATGCTATTAATTCAATTAATTAACTGGGACACCATATAATTAATTAGATTAAAAAGTTTAATCAGTTGACAGTAGATACATATATTTCACCAGATGAGGTTTAATAAGGAATGAGGTTTCACCCTATAGAGGCCGCTGTTAAACTGTAGAATCTATAGAACACTCTAGAGGAACACAGAGGAATAAAATGAAATAAAAACTATGAGCACAGATTAATCAGTAAATCCAATATATATTGGTCTAACTTTATTGCAGAGTACTCTGTTTGAATTGTAGACTTTGTATTGTTGCTGTATTGTTTTTGTTCAGCTGTGGAGTAGATTATTGAAGACAACCTCACAATACATTTGCTGAAATTACAGTAAAACCTGTCAGAATCAACAGGTTGAAAACAACACAGACTACTGTTCAACTAGCAGTACTACTATGTCCAATGAAAAATGTTTCTCTGAAGCCAGTTATTATGTTCACACTGTACACAAATCTGATTTGTTATTCAAATCAAATCTCTGGAACTGTCTGTCTGCACTGCCATTTTGGAAGTGATGAGGTCAGATCCGTTTTTTTCAGACAGTGTAGTCAATATCCGGTTTATCTACATTGATTACCATAGTTATCGTGTAAGCAACGAAGAAGAAGTGGAAGGAAACCTGGAAAATTGGCTTCTGCTCATATCCATCATGTCATCTTGCTGTGGTGCTGAATTCATAGGGAACATTAGTCTTTGTTTACTAAATCCCTACTGAGGGAATACCACATCGTTTTCCATATGTGGCGAGACTAAGTGAAAATATGTTTATTTAGAAACAGCCATAGACACCACTGCACAGTATTGTCTACATGTTCTGTCCTATACTGTGAGGAAAAAAGATCAAATCAGATCTGGCTTTTCACACTGAAAAGTAATTCCAAAAATTACATTTTAATTGTATTTTAAACCACCAATAAATGTAGCTTTGATCAGGTTTCTGTTCAGATTACAAAAAAAACAAAAACAAAACGGTTTGAGTGGGATACACCAAAAATCAGATTTTGCTGCCTGCATAAGGCCTTCTCAAAAAAAGCAAAACATAAAATACTGTTTTGCTAAACAAAACATAAATGCTTTCCTTTACAGCATTTGGCATGGTACCAGTAGACATTATAAAGATTTTAAGAAAGCTGTGATACTTAAAAAGGATGTTTACGGGAGTCACTATGAGTGTCACACAGTGCCATGAAATTAATATATTTGCTTTGAACCAATTCATCTCAATCTGTCTCAAAGCGATACACAAGATTGCTTTAACATCTTATAAAATTACCCATTTATATTTATAAATACAATGGACTCATCTAACGAGTTTCAGATCTGCCTCATCTTCATTCACAGCCTCAATCATAAGTCTCCGTACCCAAAATACCCAACTCAAGGCATGCCAAAGAAAACGAATCCTTAAAACACATCAATAAAGAATATTACAGTGATTACGAATGTACACCACCAACCCCTAGCATTCCCCACAAGATGCATCAGCCTCCACCTATCATGACTTCATCAGGCTGGATTTAAGGGTGGAAACCTTGTTTGGATGATGGAGTGCTGTAATTATAGACTTTGCTGTCATCATTGCTCACAGGTGTTGGGACCAAATTATGGAGAATGAAAATAATGAATCCCTCTGAAGGCTAAAGAGGAGCGGAGCGACCTGGGGGGTGATGGGCGAGGGGGGTACCAACATGATCATGAAGATGGATGGTTATTTCTGAATTCATTTTAACTTAAAGGCTGCTTGTGTGAGTATAATTTTTGGTTGTACTGTACAGCGGATGTACATAAGGTAAACAATTTTGGCATTGCAGACCAGTGTAGAATTACTTTGAAAAATAGTCAGTGTAGGGGGTAACGCGTTATGTAATCAGATTTCTTTATCAAGTAACGAGTATGTGACGAGGATGAGGGTGGGGCCGGGCCATTAGGATGGATGCCTGGCGCTGAGTTACCACAATCAGCCGGGAGAGGGATAAAGAAGTTGGAGACACCAGTTCGTGAGAGAGAGGGAGGTGCACACAGCTACTAAACCTGTGCATTCCGCCTGCTGAACTGAAAAGTCATTAGAATGAGAGAGCACACAGAGCTGTGTGTGTGTTCTGGTTTTGTTATGCTGAAAAGCAGTTTTATGTTGTGTTGAATTAAAAGTCTTTTGGTTGTAAACCCAGTTCCCGCTTCCTCCTTTACAATGAGCAAGATACCTGTCTGCCACAGAGCAAAGTGACACAATATTTTTTTTTATTTTAGACCATAATATCGGAGTTACTTTTTAAATAAAGTAACATGTTGCTTTTGTACACCTCTACTTACCCTGTATTGCAAGAAATCAGGAGTAAAAGTGTGCAAACTTCGGGGAGGAGACGTAGTGCATGATGGGCATTGTAGTTCTATAGAGAGTCAGAAACTATTTAGCAGGGACGAGTCACTTCTATTTAAATGAATGGGAGAAACTGGAACGCCAAACCAAGAAACTCTAGCTCCCAACAATCAATGTATGTAGAAAGGAAGTCCTGCCTTGCAGGTAAAAGAGTCAAGTCACCTTTTAGATACAGACATCGCCTGTCAATCAACTCTCTAACACGCATGTGTATTAGCTAAACAAGCTGGGGAAAATGCGTGTTTTGCGTAATACGAGGTCAACATTCGGTTGAGTGAAACGCGGTTGATTCATGTGTTAATACACACTGGATTAAAAAATCAGTAAACGCGTTTAGGCAGATGGATTCACGAAACAAATTGTTTTTATGACATTTTGGTAGCATTAAAAATGATTCCATTCAAGTTGTATCAACATGTGCCTTTGAAGTTGTATGCGATCAACCAGTGGCATCTGTACTTACCGTGGATCATCTCAAAACAAGCGTGCACTGAGATGACTTAACTGAAAAATATTATTTTATTTTCAGACACATTCCTTGGGCTGGCATTCCCCACTGAATTTTATCCTGACTTTTAAAAAATATATTAAGTTGACACTGACATTGTTGATGGGCACAGCACATGATGACATATATGATGCAGGATCAAGTGTTGGAATTACGCTGGTGATGTAGGCCAAAAAGGATAGTAATTTCAGAGGCAGATAAAGCTACAAACATTTAAAGATTACGACTACGCAGAAACACATTTTTTCTAATATGCATGATGAATAGCGCACAAAGTCCAGGAACCTGTATTAAGAAAATAAACAGGGTCAATTTTGACTTCATAACATTGACTTTAAGCTGGGATAGGTGAAAGTATTTTACATCAAACAATGTGAACACATCAGCTTTGAATCGGTGCGCATTTATTTCAAAGAGAGGCATTTTCCCATGTTAGACATTATGAATCCATAAACTAAAGTATTTGAGTGTCACATAACTCAATGGAGGTTAGTGCCATCTGTGATGCTTAACAGGGGTGAAATCTTTATTTTCTCCATTCAGTTTTGACAGATGCGATTGAAAACCGTTGCATTTGAAAAGGTCTCTCATCAGCCTGGAGATAACTGTCAGCCTGTAGTCGCAGCATCATTGTCTGTCACATCTACAAAGGGATTCAAACAGTCTGTTAGCCAGTGATTTGCCAGTCCACAGGACTTTAAAAAAATTTCGCAGGACGTTTTTGGCGTATCTCGCCTAAAAGGATGATAAATTATGTTTCTGAATGTTCAGACGCTTCATACAATTAAAAGTTTATGTAACATTTCATTGTTTGTTTCTACCTCTTTCTTTTCTATGGCTCTCTCATCCCAGAGGAAAGTTATTATTTTTCAGAGGTTGATCTTTCATAGCTTTCCTCAAAGTCAGGAGAAATACTGTATTTGAGAAGTATTAGACTTAATCATACATCCCATTTGCTCTCCATTTAATCTCATTACAGTCAAGGAGAAACAATTGAGCTAATAAATAGAAATCTTTCTCTCCTACAGGGGTTCCCCTTTCACCTCTAAGTAGCAGTTAATGAGACTTCACAGGGTTTTAAATTTGATTAATTGAGATGTCCTAGATTTATTTGAAGAAAAATAGTTTTAAACACAGAAATGCAATTAGAAAAATCAAACCCATAAGAAATTATTCCCTCTTTAATAAAATAAGCCTAACAACGGTTGTTTATTGCAGAGCTAACGTAATAAAATGGCATAAAAGATTAGAGATCTCATTTGACACCTTATTTTGAAAACAGGAAAAGCTCTGTGGAATTTCAAAGCATCCCATTACAAGAGCAACATGGAGAAAATATGCCAAAGGTATTGGATTTCACCCTGATCATCAGTAATTTCTGCTTGTGTGCTTGTTTGTTTGAGTGTGTGAGCGCCTGAGTTTGGTATTACTTTATGCCGTTGGATAAGATATGAGCTCTGTACATATCCTAAGGCTATTCATTCTGTTCTTTGATTTACCTCCATCTTCTCTTGTGTGTGTGTGTGTGTGTGTGTGTGTGTGTGTGTGTGTGTGTAAGTGGGTTTGGGTGGTTTACGAGGACATTTTTTTAGGTTACAAACTGGTAATTACAAGGGTATTATGCTATAAATATGGTTTATGAGGACATTTCTAGTGTCCCCATAATTCAAATCTCTTAAAAAACAAACTAAATGATGTTTTATTGAAAATGTAAAAATGCAGAAAGTTTTTTGTGAGGGTTAGGTTTAAGGGTAGGGTTAGGGGATAGAATCTATAGTTCATACAGTATAAAAATCATTATGTCTATGGAGCCCAATACTAAACTCACTAAATTAAGCTGCATCTTTCCGTTAGCAGTCATGCACATTTTCAGTATGCATTTTTCATATATAAATCAACACCCCGACCATCAAGAGTTTATCAAGAGTAAATTACTGTTTTCTTGCTACACATTTGCTTAGGTTACAGCTTCAAAATAACAGGAAGACAAATGGGAATTCTGCCTCCATTACAGTGGTAATTAAGGTATGTGGGAGTTTTCTGAAGTGCAGATTATTTATTCCTTCTAGCTACAAGTCAAGGCTTATGACAGGTGACCCTCATTGAGTGTGTGTTATTTTATTATATATATCAAAATTATTTTATTTATGAAAATGTAAACTAAATTAAAACATTTACATAAACTAAACTAAAATAAAAATGTACAACTTTTTATTTTAAATAAAATATATACATTTTTTCACACGGCTCTCTGGAATATACTGTATAATATACTTGGTCAATGGTGCCATCCAGCGGTCAGATATTTCTCTGTAACAACCGCTCATCCAGATTCTGCGAGCTGTCTCTCCTGCTTCTCGGCTCACTGTGCGATCTCTATAAGTAAGCTAATAAAATAATTTCAACTCAAATCAATGTTTCATGTGCATTTATTTATTTATTTGGCAAGTAGTCTTGTAATAGGCTGATTATTGAGGTGTCAAATGGTCATTTTCACAAAATAAACACCAACAGAACTTTGATGCAAACCTTTCTTCTCAAATTACATAATTTCAACACAAATCAGTATTTTATGTCCATGTACTTACTTATTTGGTTAGTAGCTGTGTAATAAGTGGGATAATGTACAGTCATCACAAAATAAACCCTTTCAGACCCTGCTGGAGTTTATTGTGCGATAACAACTGGCTGACTGTACATTATCCCGTACATATTATAGGGCTGTGAAATGTATCACATTAATTTTTTATTAATAGTTTACTGTTTAATGCATAAGAAAGCACAACTGACGCAGCATCATTTATATATATATATATATATATATATATATATATATATATATATATATATATATATATATATATATTATTATTATTATTATTATTATTATTATTATTTACTTCCTGAAATTGCACTAATGTTTTTCCTCACTTCCTGTGGCTAAAATTGATGTATAGATCTGATCTGTTTTCATCAGATCTGACAAATCACAATAATTAAACACTGTTTTTGCTTTTTTCATCTATATTTTTTCGTTAGCTTTAGTTTTCTGTGCTGTCCAGCTATTTCACAACCCGAGGAGTACCATGAATATTTTACCATCCAATATCTCAAACAGACATTGCCTGCCCTCACTAGCTTACACCACACACCCGTGTTTACCAGCAATACAAACCTCATGATCTGAAATGTGTATAACCTTAGCATGATGATTCATAGGACATATTAAAAGCCTTGGAGCTTTATATTTGCTCTTTCGTATATTTATAGAGATAATATATATATATATATATATATATATATATATATATATATATATATATATATATAAAAACATAAAACAAGCAACAAATTACCTGATGAAAAAAAGTTCATTTAAAAAGATGATCATGTCTTGTTAGTCCAATTGAAAAGTTTTAATTAAACATGCCAAATTGACCTGGGTCAAAGTCCCTTTCAAAGCAACACTGAAATCTCCAAAGCGATGGTCAAGTTTATATAATGATTTTATTATTATTATTATTATTATTATTAATTACTTTCATTTAAAATCAGCTGTAAAATCTGACAGCAAAGGTTTAATAGATTGTGCCTTTTTTTTATTTATTTTTTTTTTTTTTTAGCTCAGATCATGCTAAAAAAGCACTATTTTCCAGGCTGGTCCAGCTAATACGCATGCTCGTTCTTGAGTTTACTGACAGGTGATGTCTGTATCTAAAAGGTGACTGGCTCTTTTACCCGTAAGGTGGAACTTTCTTTTTACACCTGCCATATATTCCAATTTCTTCCATTCATTTCAATAAAAAATCTTTTTTAGCTAAACAGTCTTTGACTGAATTCAAATCACTAAAGCTAGCAAAACTGCAACTAAGCTGCAACTACAGCCAGCGACTGCAATGCATATTTGTTTTACAGAACAGAGCAGGACATTTTGTAACATATCTTCTTTTCTGTTCCACTGGAAATAAGTCATACAAGTTTAATTACAAAACGTAATTATCAAGAAACTAATTATTCAAAATGAAAGTGTCTGGGAAGGGATAAATAACACTTCAACAACGTATCATTGCATCTATACTTTCCCTTGCCGCTAATGTTCACTAAATGTTCTAATTTATACTTACTAGGCTTTAGATCCATATTTCAATTAACATTCATGATTAATCAATGTAATGACCATATTGGGGGTAATGAGGTGTGCGTGAGTCAGGATGTGTTGAACAGGTGGTGTGATAGTTGGAACATGATTTAATCAGAGATGGATCTCTCTCGCTCACGCACACACATACTGTACACACACACAAAGTCAGACATCAGTTGCAGAGGCTGGGAATAGCATGCTACTGTACTACTTGTACTATTTCTGCATGCTGTGCAGTGTAGGTGAAGTGTCTATTTGCATAGGTTATGTTTTGAGCAGCATACTACCATATTTCTCATGCCATTTTTGTAGTATATATGCATGCTCTGCAGAGTATGCAAATTGTCTGTATGCATGCAGTTGGCCTAAAGCAAATTTAAGACATTCAGTATATATATTATATATATACAGGGTTACTTTTGAAATGTATTCCACTACAGATTACAGAATACATGCTGTAAAATGTAATTTGTAATGTATTCCGTTAGATTACTCAAGGTCAGTAACGTATTCTAAATACTTTGGATTACTTCTTCAGCACTGGTAGATTTTTTTCACTTGTTTTGACTATAAAAACTCTGCCAGTACAGTAAGACAAAATACACATGTTAAAAATACATTCTCTGAAAAACCTAAATATCTTATGCAGTGTTATTTCTAAAACAAGATATATCAAATTGATCTTGTTTTAAGGATTTTTAGATATTTTTACAGGAAAACAATACAAAAATTATTATCAACAATTCAATTTTTGCCCTAATATCAAAAGTCTTACTAGAAAAAAAGAAATTAGGATCCAACATTAATTTTTTTGATAATATGATCGTGCCTGGTAACGTGCATTTAAATGGCTAGAAATAGCATTTTAACTTAGCATAAAGCCGACAATTTACACAAGGTTTATTTCGATTTCTTCTACGCCACTACCAAAAGTTAGTGGCGTAGTGGACTAAATCACTGAACTGGTAAGCAAATGGTTGTTGGTTCAATCCCCACAGCCACCACCATTGTGTCTTTGAGCAAGGCACTTAACTCCCGGTTGCTCCAGGGGGATTGTCCCTGTAATAAGGGCACTGTAAGTTGTTTTGGATAAAAGCATCTGCCAAATGCTTAAAAATGTACAAAAAAAAAAAATGTAAATATATATAATGCCAATTCATATATATATATATATATTAAGGCTGTCAATCAATAACATTTTTTAATCAAATTAATTACATGACATGTCTATTATTTAATCGCAGTTAATCTCATACATCATTATTTGCTGAGAAAGGCCCCCAAATAAAGATAATTTATTTAATGTATAACAATTCAAATATTTATAAATATAAAACGTAGGGCCTATAATAAATGGATAATAAGGATTGAAATTCATTTTGAAATAAATTGCATTATTGTGGCAGATGAATAAAGCATTGATAGATGATACAAAAAGTGGCTTAAGAACTCAATATATTGTTTGTTTTATTCTCATATCATTGAACAAGCCTACAGTTGACAGGAATCTGTTTTGCAGTGAGTTCGTCAATGTGTCCATATTTCACAGGACACGTTCTTGCATTCCATCTGCACTATTTTTAATTGTCTCTCTATATACATGTGCATGCCTCTGGTATTCAGTGTCATAAATGCTGCAGATTTAGGATGCTGTGTCAAGTTAAAAGCTGTGAAAACTTTGAAATTGTGTCTCAAGATTCTTGTATTCTGTTATGCTTCGCCCACCTGTTTAGCTACCTCAGTGCGGTTCTCATTCTGCGCCCGCTGCTTGTGATGTTTGTTGAGGCACGCTGCCACCTATTAACGCGGCTCATAAAAACAGATGTACTTCAAGCTTGAATTGCTCTAATGGTAGGAAAATCTGTACTTTTATTATGGAATTTATGTACGCATCGGTGGGAATGATTAATTGTGTTAATTTTTGCAACGCGTAATTTTTTTATATAATTAATTGCACTAAATGAACGTGTTAAACCGACAGCCCTAATATACTGTATATCTAAAATGCTATTACATTTGGCAAAGTAATGCAGACATTTCTTTTTTCAGCTGTTAGAAAATACCTGTTAGATTTTATTTCAGAATTTCAGCTTTTAAGGAGACTTTATTTTCTAACTCAGAAATTGAAAACATGTTCATCATTACAGAGGTGTATTCAAGTAATTGTTTTGTGTGAATTGCATTTTGAATGTACTTTTGAATAACTGTCACCTCAAATTATCATCAGGCCACTGACCCTTTCGCAAAAGGAAATTGAATCAGACAATGCAATTTGAAACTGATAATTCCTATGCAATATAATACAGATTTTAATTCTTTTGTCAATGCAAATGCAAATTAATTCTAATTCCAATTCTAGGATTGTAGGCCTTTAGTAAGTAAAGACCAACACACATGCACACAAATGAAAAGAGACCCAGGCATTTAACGTTCACCGGACGACTTTTGGTCCAGGAGACAATTGAGATCAAAGTTGGAGAATTGTGTCAGGAGTTTCTGTTTGTTCTGCTTAGTTTCAGCTTTTGAATGTCTTACTCTGAGCCAATCAGCACCTGTGAACACACTCCGCTCATCTGTACACACATCCACGCCAGCCAAATACTCACTCACAAAGGCACACCATTACAAATGACAGTCAAAAGCTGGGGCACAGAGCAGGATTAGAGAATCAAACAAAGCATTGGTGAGAAACACACTCGTACAGCTAAATTAAATAAGGCAATATTTAATATGTTGTCTACTGAGACTTAAAGGTGATGCAAGTAATTTGATGCAAAAACATTTGATTTCATCCTCCCCCCTCCTCCTATGTAGGCAAAAAGCCCAAAAATAAAATAAAATAATAATAATAAATACAAAAAGACTTCTGAATCTAATGTGCAGTTGCTAACAGCTCCATTATTGTGATAAAATAATAAATAATATGAGTGTTTACTCATTTCTTTTCTCATTTTTTTGTATTTCTCCCGTGTGTACAGCTTTTGAGATTTTTCAGCATGTTCTTGGCAAATATGTGTGTCTGTTAGCGCTTAGTGAAGTGTCTGTCACATCAGTAGGGGGTCTGTGAGTCTGTTTGCAAGTAGAGGAGTGTACTTCACAACCAGCACACTTACACACACACATATTGAGTCAAAATAAGGTAGTCTTTATAGACTGGGGAGGGTACAGTTTCCCCAAAAAGTATATAGGTATTGACAATTAAGCCACACTTAAAATTAATGAACAGAATTGCATTGGATACAAAATATCAAACCAAGTGGCATTTACTGTATTTTAAAGAAAAAAGAATAACAAAATACGGTAGAGTTCCTTTAGTGTTTGGACCTGTAATTATATATTTTAGAGCATTGATGATGTTCATTACTGGAATCCAAACACAAGATAGGTATTGAACTGAAGAGCAACATGTGTCTCCTTATTCTTAATAAAAATGTCTTTTTTAATTCTTGAAAATTTAGATTTTAACATTTTGTTTTTAATGTGACTAAATACTGTAAAGGTACATTTCTAGTACTTAAGACCTTTGTTTTGTTGGACAAGAAAAGCTAGGTTCATACCATGTGAACCACTTTGGTTTTCAACCATTGAAAATGTGAAAAATCAATGTTACAATTTCCATATTGTGACACATTGAGAGCCCCCTTATCTCTGGGATTTAACCATATGGGACCTTAAAAATGAATATACAAAAAGCTAAGTTTGTTGTGCACCATCAAAAAACATAGCCTATTAAGATATATTTAAGCAAAAAAAACCTGCCTGGACTTCAAAGCCAGAAGTCCAGGCAGGGGTGGGACCAGAAGGGTGGCATGGGGTGCTGCCACCCTAAAAATAAGCTTTGCCACCACAACTCATACCCTGTTAGTGTCCTGGAGATGGTGTGCGATGGCTTAGCCCGTCTATGTCACGCATGGTCCATAACAACTTATGCCCACCCCCCCACCCCCCTCACCAAAAAGTCCAGGATGTTGACTACAAGAATATTAGCTTGAATCAAGGTTACTTTTAGGCTTACTTAAAGGGGTCAGCTTGGATTCAGAGACCCTTAATTGCTGCAGAGGGATTTTGAAGGATTTAGATGTAACTCAACCTCACAATCCTCAATATGACCTTGGATTAGGTGCCTCGGAAACTCTATCAGGTCATTTTACTCTGTGTTCCTCTCACGGAGCCTGCCTGTTACTCTAACCCCTTGCTGGCTGCCTACTTCGAATAGATACATATAATGAGCGATAAACCTCAAGGAACACTATAGACCGCGATTAACTTCCCTTAGTCTCAGTTTTGTGTGAATATAGAAGCCAAATACCCCTCTTCATTGCCATATTTTCCCATTCCAATGAAGCGAGCTCAATGTCCCTTTGCTCTCTGGGGGAAAGGTTGGCCATTTTGCAGTTTATTTGATTTCCAAGTATTTATTCGTCCTCTCTCTCTGCCCACTCCAGTTGTTCTGATCCATGTCAGAGTCAGGGAAAGGCATTAGCCTTTCCAATCTGACAAATCCTAATTAAAGTCCCCTTAAGCGTGGCACTTGACTCACTATCTCTCACTCTCTCAATCTCTCTCTCTCCGACTGGAGTGGGATTTATGCTGAGGGATTCATACCAAAGCCCTGTCACACTACTAAAACAGCCCTGGAAGCAATCATCCATCCTGTAAGTCAGGGTGGAGAGAGAGAGAGAGACAGTTTACTAGCCTGGGTCATTCCTGTTATGCGTTTTGTTTTCATGTCCACATACAGTATGTGTTTTATTTTATTAAATGTTGTAAAAAATATATTAAACATACAATTTTCATATTAGCTTTTTTTTTTTTTCAATCAAAATATATCAATTAAGTGAGCCTCGATAAATCCATAGATACATTTTAGATAAATTCACCACTTTGGTTTGAGTAAATGTTGGCATGTCCCTGGGTACGATGAACTAACATGAAAAACTTGCAATTTATTAAGAAATATTCCTTTTTTGTTGTTGTTTGTTTGTTTTTCATTTCTCCAATCAAAATGTTTGGGGGAAAAAAAAATGTTTTCTAGGTATATTGTTAAAAATGGTTATAAATTTTTTTTAGCTGTAGTGGAGTTTCAATGGGTGCACAGAGGCAAATAACCAGACAAGGCTCTGGATATACAGTGTATATAGTGATTTTGTGGTTCTGAAAAATAAATAAATAAATAAATAGCATGAATATTTTTAAATAGCCTAAATAATAATGAAAAAATTCTTGGTATTTTCCAATAGTCAACAATTTAACTTTCTATTCTGATTTCATGAAACTTACCTGACCATATGGCTACATTTTTGCAAAATGAAACTGCATGCTTTTTTACACGTTTCGCTGCAGTTTACCAGCAGTGAAATGTCCAGCGAGGGGTGGCAAAAGCAAGTGAAATGGTGTTGTAACCAGACAAAGTTTTAACTGTGAAATTTAGATTGAAGTGTTACTGAGTAAAATGGACCTCACAGGGGCACCAGAACCAGAGCACCTGGAAAAAAAGTGTTTTACATTCTATGTGGGTTTAGTGTTATTCTTTTTTCAAGAGGGAAATTTGTCTTAATTCACAGTAAAACAAGACTGATATCAAAGATCAGTCAGAAAGTCAGCAGCATTAGACAAAGTAGGATAATGAACAAATATTGCTTTGTATCCTATTATTGGGGATGAGGAAATAACTTTAACCCTTACCTCTTCAAGTCACAAAATGTTGAATACAATATGCCGCTGTGACGAGGAGGACAGCGTGGCCAGGCTGTGAGTGTGCACGCCTGGTGCTGAGCGGCTCAATCAGCGGGAGAGAGATAAGAGGAGTCGGGAGTGCTGGAGAGAGAGAGAGACACACACGGAGCTGTGTGTGTGTGTCATCATGTTGTTATGTTCCAGTTCAGTGTTTTAAGTTGTAATTAAAGTCTTGTTGAGTGTCAATCCGGTTTCTGCTTCCTCCTTTACCGACGAACGAAAGCCTTGTCTGCCACACTGGTGCTGAAACCTGGGACTGGAGGAAGACGCACCATCAGAGAGCCCTCGCCGCTGATGGAGGTTCGCGATGCCAAGGGTGTTTGATACAGTGGTGCGGAAGAGCCCGCTGCCATCCACCAGGAGACGAAGGAGCCGCTGTCGTCCACCAGGGGGCGGGGGAGCTCGCTGCCATTTGCCAGGGAGTGGAGGATCTGCTGCCGGTCGCTAGAAGGCGGAGGAGCCGCTACCGTCCACCAGGGGGCGGGGGAGCTCGCCGCCGTCCCCTGGGAGGTGGAGCAGCCGCTGACGTCTGCCGGGAGGCAGAGGAGCTAGCTGCTGTCCGCCAGGAGGTGAGGTCCAGTGTCATCGCCCGGCAATGCGGAGGACCGCTACCCAGCTGGCCGAGGACCAAATGGTGGCGTGTTCAGGAACTGGAGTTTTTTTTTCCTCTCTCTCTCTCTCTCACTTAGCGAACAGATGCCACTTCAAGGCATACAGGCACCTCATAGAGGGAGCCCTAGCCTGAGTGATAGTGTCTACCACTGCGGGTGGTAGGCCACTTAGGTCTTCCACGTCCCGTCTAAGGGCCAGACGTGGAGATTCCAGATTTCTGGTCATGGGTGCCAGATGGTGCCCTGTCCCTGAGAAAAAGGTCCTTCCTCAGGGGAATTCACGAGGAGCGTGAGGTCCGAGAACCAAGTCTGGGTGGGCCAGTAAGGTGCTACTAGGACGACCTGCTCCTCGTCCTCCCTGACCTTGCACAGCGTCTGTGCAAGCAGGCTCACTGGGGGGAACGCATACTTGTGTAGCCCCTGGGGCCAGCTGTGTGCCAGCACATCTGTGCCAAGGGGAGCCTCGGTCAGGGCATACCAGAGTGGGCAGTGGGAGGATTCCCAGGAAGCGAACAGGTCTACCTGCACTTGACCGAATCGACTCCAAATCAGCTGGACCATCTGGGGTGGAGTCTCCACTCTACCCTGAGCATGACCTGCCATGACAGCACATCCAACGCACTTACATGGCTCCGTATACCCATCATAGGACCGGTCCGGGACGGGGGAGGAGGGAAATCGTCCTCGCGGCCTGTCGCAACCATCCTGGTGTGGGTGCAATTGTGCCACAGCTGGGCGCGCGGGGGCGGGGGGCCCACCTCCGGAGCGCCATGCCTGCCATAAAGGTGTAGTGCCAGGCGGTCATGATAACAATGGCCGTGGACACCGAATGTGTGACCCAGGAAGTGAGGAAACCGCTCTTTTCTTTTTCGTGCGGCGAAATCATTAGAAAAGCAAAACGAGGATTCTCCTCCCAGCCCTCCACCGGGGGATGGAGTGGTCTGTTTATCAGCTCCAGGTCTGTAGCGGGTCTCCGTCTCCCTGGGTCGCCCGTCTCAGGGGCGCTTAGAAGACTTCCTCGGGTTCTTAGTGGCAGGCAGTGAGATGGGTGGTGTCTGCTTCCTGCAGGTGGCTCCACGCCGGGGCCAGCCTCCGAGGCACACGAGCGTACTGGGGAATGGGAGGTCCGTGGGGGGTTTCCTGGCAGAGAAGCTCCCATTGAGATCCCCAAATGGCCCCCAGTGCTAACCGCCATGGCTTCATACCCGTAGGTAGAAGGACCGAGGCAGGGAGCCGCTGGGGTGGCTTCCCTTCTGACGAAGGAAAGCCGCGACTGCAACATTGCCATGGTCATGTTCTCGCAATGAGGACATGACCCATTCACGAACAATGTCTCTGCGTGGGCAGCGCCCAAGCACATGAGACAGTGATCATGGCTGTCAGAAGCGGAGAGATAGCGACCGCAACCAGGAATTATACACAGACGGAAAGGCATCTTTAAAAAGATGCTCCATCTGTGCCACACTTATAGTAGGAAAATATACTCTTTTTTAGGAAGAATATACTCTTTTAGCTGCTGAAGCACCCAGGGGCGTTCTCTGCACACCACCGGTGCAAGAGGGGGAGAAACCGCTGTAATGCGCTGTAAATCCAACAGCTTTCAAGGTGAATGGATCGGCGGAGGAATTCAACTCACTGAAGCACAACCGCTCGGCTCTGAAGAACAAAATCTGAATGAGTGGTTGCAAGCCAGCTCCTTTTATACCCGTATGTCCGGGGGAATGGTATGCAAATTCCACTCACCAATTCCCATTGGCCTTTTCTCAAAGATCAGAGGTGTTTGGGGCTCCCAAGGGCAACCTCTAGTGTTACTACATCGACACAACTTTGAGTGAGTGACAGATAGGGAACACTGTGTTTATGATGCGACGCAACCAAAGTAAGATGCTCCAAAAGTGTACGTTTAAGTAAATAGAATTAAATTTCAAAATGGATTACTGTGAACTGAAGGCCAATGATTGGCTTATTTTCAATAATATGGAAATAAACAATATACTGGACTCTACAGTCAATATTTGTATTGTCTTATCAATGGTTTACACATCTGACACAATGATGTAATGCATTTTAATTATCTGAATTATTATATTTTAAAATGTATTAAATAAATTAATATATATATATATATATATATATATATATATATATATATATATATATATACATATATATATACATATATATATATATATATATATATATATATATATATATATATATATATATATATATATATATACGTGTATATATATATATAATGATTTAAATATAACTATTTATAATTATTTAATCATTATATATTGAATTATTCTTATTTGAGGGGCTTTCTCAGCAAATATTTATAGATGTGATTAATTGCGATTAATTAATCAGCATACCATGTAATTAATTTGATTAATACATTTAATCGATTGACAGCCCTAGTTTTAAGATAAAAGATGATTTAATGGTGGTAATTTAGGTGTACCAAAAATATTTCAAAGAAGAATTATATTTTACCATTATTGTTGCGAGGTGAAAATTAGCATCTAATCTGCCAGTCTCACTCAGTCACCATCTGTTCTTACAGAAAACAGCGCACTGCAAACTCGTTTAGGATTTTCAAAAATCTGAAATCTGATTATTTCTGAAAACTGGGACAGATAATGGACAATGTCACGTAAATATTTTTTTGGCCTTATCATGGGTCCCTTTAGTCTTATGGGGGGTCCGGGACCTCCAAACCCCCCTCAATTCGAGCACAGGCTGCAGTTGATTGACGTTGATTGACAGGGGTGGTGCTTCGCTGCTGTCCAGGACGCATTAAGGACGGACTAGCGTTTACACCTCAAATGCGATGTGGTCATATGTGTTACTGTCGTATGTGATTTTTGTGATCCGATCACAAAACGATTTAGACCCCGTTTAGACCTGTATTTTCTGCTGACCACTAGTGATCGGAACTAGTGATAATATTATTACAATTTCAAAAGCTGGTTAAAAAAAAATAAATCTCAAAATGTCTCAAAATATATTCCAAGTTGACACCCTCACTAGAAGTAAACTAATGTCACTAAGCAATAGCAAATTTTAGTTCTTTATTTCGATCCTTTTAAGTTCCATTCTGTTAACTTTCTTTCCATTATTAATTATAACTTAATTATTTACACAAAGTTGAAGACTAGAGCATTTTTCTGAAATTCTTACATATAATTCCCTTTAAAAGAAAAACTTCTTTAAATTACAATATAAACTTTACAGACCTCAAAAGGTACTGCATAACAGGAATGGCCCGCCTGGCAGGAACCTAAACCCTGCTGGCTTAATAGGAAAGTTTCCTCTCTACCTGAAAATCTACTCTGTTCAAAAGCAATGAAAAATAAGCTCTCTGAAAATGTGTGTGCATGTGCAGAACCCAAAATCTAAATATAATTTCGCTCCTCTGAAGTGCTATCTGAAGTCTCATGCATGTTTGTAGAATTATCTCCTGTAAATATTGATACAGACCTCAAAAGGCCAGTGGGATGGAGTACTATCTGAATCACTATGTCTCCCCCTATGGACTCTTCATGGAAGTGCAGAGTGAGAACTTTGTCCTACTAGGCTTCAGACAACTAAAAACTGTGCCATCTTGCCTGTATCATTGTTGATGAATGCTGACATCAGGTGATTTTCTTCTGTCAGCTTGTTTGTTTGTTTCTTAAAGGAACAGCCAGTGTGTTTTAAAAAAAAGCAAACAACTGATACAGTTGATGAGTGGGTGCCATAGATAGTGGAATTAATTTCTCATACACAGTCAGATACATAGTGAGAGAGAAATGTGGGAGAGAGGCACAACACATTCTCATCCTGTGATAGATGTAGTATTCAGGCATAGGAATATCTTCAAGCAGCTTGAGAGACTAAAACTCCAAAACACACACACCAGAGACATGAACCCCTGAGGAAAGAGAGGAATTCTCACAGATGCAGAGTTTGTAGAGTGCTCTTCAAACTGCATTTTGCCTAAAGCCGCTTGTGTGTTGGAAAGTTCTCCACAGGTTCATGGGCATATAAATGCATAATATGGAATATGGAGAAGGTGGATAGGTGTGGCTTTTTGTCCACAATGTAAGAGCACAAGCTGAAACTTGCCCATCCTGCACTCAAATGAGGGCTGTCAAACCTAACTGCTGGTGAGACTGAGATAAGCGGCTGATTGCATACTTATAGCATGATGATTAGCTGAATTAAATGAACCCTGTTTGAAAAACCAGGTCATACCAGCTTAAGATGGTGTTTGAAACATGGTAGCCTGTTTTTTGTTGGTTTAAGGTGGTGTTGGAGCAGAGTGATGTTTCTCTCTTAAGCCAGAAAGAGACACAGGACACCGAGGATGAAGGACTCCAAAGAGTGGCTTTTATTAGAGCTCAAGCAAGCACCGGTTGATATACAAATGAAGAGAGATCTGCAAAACAACAGCTGTACTTGTACATTTATACCCTCTAAATGGGTCACGGGGGTGTGACCACACAAGTCATGAGATGTCTCTTTGCACGTACACACACACACACACACACACTCAAAGGTCTGCGATTTGTCACACATCAGCACTTCTTGCAGAAACACAAGTTTCCACACTTCACTTATCTCCGGCAAACACACACAGAGAATGTCATGAAAAGGTCAGTGCTTGGAATGACAGCAAAGTAATAAGAAAATAATTATCAATATATTTATTATAGATCTCACAGTGGTCTACCACCGTAAATTACCAGCTTAAACCTGCTAATGACCATAAATGACCAGCCTAGACCACTTAATGCCAATAAATGTCTAGTTTAGACCATCTAATTACCATCAATGCCTAGTTTGGACCAGCCAATGCCCATAACTGATCAGCTTGAACCTGCTAATGACCATAAATGACCAGCCTGGATCAGCTAATATCCATAAATGACTAGTTTGGACCTGTGAATGCCCATAAATGACCATAATTGACTAGTTTGGACCAGCGAATGCCATACATAACTAGTTTGAACCAGTGAATCCCCATAAATGACTATTTGGAACAGTGAATCCTCATAAGTGACTAGTCTGGACCGGCTAATCCCCGTAAATGACTAGTTTGGACCAGCTAATAACCATAAATTACCAGCTTGAACCAGCTAATGACAATAAATGACCAGTTTGGACCAGGTAATGACAATAAATTACCAGCTTGAGCCAGCTAATGACCATAAATGACCAGTTTAGAACATTTAATGACTGTAAATTACCAGCTTGTACCAGCTGCTGCCCATAAATGACTAGTTTGGAACAGCTCATGACCAAAAATGACCAGCTTAAACCAGCTAATGACAATAAATGACCAGTTTAGACCAGCTAATGCACATAAATGACTAGTTTGGACCAGGTAATGATCATAAATTAACATCTTGAACCAGCTAATGACCACAAATGACCAGCATGGACTAGCTAATGGCCCATAACTGACTAATTTGGACCAGTGATGCTCATAAATGTCTAGGTTGGACCAGGTAAGGCCCATAAATGATTAGTTTGGACAAGGTAATGACCACAAATGACCAGTTTGGATCAGCTAATTCCTATAACTGACTAGTTTGGATCAGTGAACACCCATAAATGACTAGTTTGGATAAGGTAATAACCACAAATTACCAGTTTGAACCAGCTAATGACCATAAATAACTAGTTTGGACCAGGTAATGACCCCAAATTACCCATTTGAACCCGCTAATGACCATAAATGACTAGTTTAGACCAGCTATAATGCCCATAAATGACTAGTTTTGTGCAGGTAATTACCATACATTACCAGTTTGAACCAGCAAATGCCTATAAATGATTGTTTGGACCAGCTAATGACATAAATTACCATCTTGAACCAGATAATGCCTATAAATGACTAGATTGGATTAGCTAATGTCCACCAATGACCAGTTTGTACCAGCCTGGAACAGCTAGAATCTATACTAAATCTAAGCTATCTTCAGAAGCTGGTTGATGCAGGATTTTTCAGCTGGGAACATTGTCTTCCTGAACTTTTTATTCTCAGGAACTCCATTTTATTCTAACTTCACTCAAGTTCTAATCTGAGATTTTAGCCTCAGACAACAGGGTTCTCCAAAGGTTCCTCTCATCTTTTATCTGCTAATACACAAATATCTGACCTGAAGGGAATGAGGAAGAGAACATAAAGAAATAGAGCTACAAAAAAAAAGTATTTGTCAGTTTGTTTGTGTGACATTATGTGTAAACAGTAATATAGAGACTCACCACTTATATGTGTATGAATAGAAGAAATAATAACGCTAAATATCATGGCTGTAGCCCCACGACTCCCGCCTTACAGGAGCCAATCACCCTTTTGAGTCATTGCAAAGCTCAAAATGGCAGCTCAAGGAAAGGAAGTCCAGTCTCACAGTTAAAAGATGCAATCACCTGTAATGCACATTATCTAGACACATTTTTGCTGCCTTTGTTGTTAGATTTTATTCCTGATCTGAAATGTGTGATGAGAACATAATGTTTACCAAAAGTTTTGGATATTTCAAACTTTTCCCATTCAAATAGTCAGGAGCTAGATACTGGATACTGAGAGAGAAAAAAATAAAAATAGAAATAAATACGAAATCCTATGAACAAACACCAAAGCACAGGGAAAAAAGCTCACTCGCAGTTTTGTGGCAGCTTTAAACAGAGCCATCTTTTTTGTCAAGTTATCCTCTGTTCACACACACGATAATCTCACAAAAGCTGTTTTCCAAAGCATTGCAACACACTCTCCCTTCTGAAAGGGTCCTGAAACTAACCGAGCTCCACGTCTTAACCATCGTGAACCCTCTGTCACAGCACAGATAGCCTCCCTCTGGGCTTCATTTGCATATCTGAACTCTTCTATGAGGGATAAGAACAGGAAAACCCTAAGACAGCACATTCGGAGGCTGGGAGAGACATACAAGAGGCCAGTTGGTGGAGTTAAAATGTGTTATAATGATAACAGACAATAGCTGCTGCACCCTGTCACCTCATGCAAATAAAACTCACTTTTTATCGCAACCACTTGGCTTGAGACGTGTCACCTTTGCACGAAAGAAAAACACACTGGCTCGCTGTGATAAATGAGTGTGTTACCTCATGGTAAACACAAGAAAATTACAACATGAAAAACATATATTATATAGTGTCACAAATTAAACAATACCAGAATAGTTGCATGAAAAATGCAGTTTTATTAATACAATATTTTTAATACAATAACTAGATTTTCATATTTTCTTAAGAAAATATGAGTGGCCACATGTTGTCAACTTTCCCAGTATTTTCTATGTGGCAAAAGTGGCCAACGTTCCCTAGAGTCCTCCGGCTTTGGAAAGGTCTCAGGCTTCAAGAATCCAAAAGGGATTTCGTGGAGAAAATGCAGTACATGGATTTTTTCTCATCCAGAGCCTTCTATTGTTCCACCTAGTCATCCAAACATGACCATTCTGCTCCAAATACACTTTTTGTGTTTGCAAGGAATAAATTACACACCCCAAAACATACTAATTAAACATACTTATACAATTTCCATCCATGCAAAATGAGCTAAAATGCTGCTTTTGGATGAAGAATTGGACGTTGGGTGCACATAATGTGTGGTTGTCTACAAGGGCCTTTTTCAAAGCTGAAATCTCATTTAATTTCTCTGCTTTGCAAGAGGTATTGGTGCCAAGAGAATTGGGCAACCGGCAAAACTGATGTCCGCTGTCCACTGCCAGATTTGTTTGCATATGGGAATTTGAAGCACACGCATTCACATGTACAGCTGAAGTCAGAAGTTTACATACATTTAGGTTGAAGTCATTAAAACTCATTTTTTAACCACTCCACAGATTTAATATTAGCAAATTATAGTTTTAGCAAGTTGTTTAGGACATCTGCTTTGTGCATGACACAAGTAATCTTCCCAACAATTGTTTACAGACAGATTATTTCACTTTTAATTGACTGTATCACAATTCCAGTGGGTCAGAAGTTTACATACACTAAGTTAACTGTGCCTTTAAGCAGCTTGGAAAATTCCAGAAAATGATGTCAAGCCTTTATTAGCCAATTCGATTCTGATAGGAGGTGTACTGAATTGGAGGTGTACCTGTGGATGTATTTTAAGGCCTACCTTCAAACTCAGTGCCTCATTGCTTGATATCATGGGAAAATCTAAAGAAATCAGCCAAGACCTCCTAGAAGAAAATTGTGGACCACCACAAGTCTGGTTCATCCTTGGGATCAATTTGCAAACACCTGAAAGTAACTCGTTCATCTGTACAAACAATAGTACACAAGTATGAACATAGTTTGGTGCAAAAAGTGTAAATCAATTTCAGAACAACAGCAAAGGACCTTGTAAAGATGCTGGAGGAAACAGATAGACAAGTATCTATACCCACAGTAAAACGAGTCCTATATCGACATAACCTGAAAGGCTGCTCAGCAAGGAAGAACCCACTGCTCCAAAACCACCATAAAAAGCCAGACTAAAGTTTTCAAGTGCACATGGGGACAAAGATCGTACCTTTTCAAGAAATGTCCTCTGGTCTAGTGAAACAAAAATTGAAGTGTTTGGCCATAATGACCATGGTTATGTTTGGAGGAAAAAGGGTGAGGCTTGCAAGCTGAAGAACACCATCCCAACTGTGAAGCATGGGGGTGGCAGCATCATGTTGTGGGGGTGCTTTGCTGCAGGAGGGACTGGTGCACTTCACAAAATAGATGGTCTCATGAGGAAGGAAAATTATGTGTATATATTCAAGCAACATCTCAAGACATCAGCCAGGAAATTAAAGCTCGGTCACAAATGGGTCTTCCAAATGGACAATGACCCCAAGCATACCTCCAAAGTTGTGGCAAAATGGCTTAAGGACAACAAAGTCAAGGTATTGGAGTGGCCATCACAAAGCCCTGACCTCATTCCAGATAGAAAATTTGTGGGCAGAATTGAAAAAGCGTGTGCGAGCAAGGAGGCCTACAAACCTGACTCAGTTACACCAGTTCTGTTTGGAGGAATGGGCAAAAATTCCAGCAAATTATTGTGAGAAGCTTGTGGAAGGCTCCCCAAAATGTTAAACAATTTAAAGGCAATGCTACCAAATACTAATGAAGTGTATGTAAACTTCTGACCCACTGGGAATGTGATGAAAGAAATAAAAGCTTAAATAAATAATTCTCTCTACTATTATTCTGATATTTCACATTCTTAAAATAAATTAGTTATCCTAACTGACCTAAGACAAGGAATGTTTTCTACAATTAAATGTCAGGAGTTGTGAAAAACTGAGTTTAAATGTATTTGGCTAAGGTGTATGTAAACTTCTGACTTCAACTGTACCATAATATGCACACATACGATGGAGCGTCCACTGCCAATATGCCAAGAAACAACAATATACTGTACATTTATTTATGCACTACTGTGGGCGAGACCTTTTCGTACCTGTCATCGTCATGATCATATGGACAAGCAGAGCAAAATAAGGAATAGTTCAAACAAAAATAATAATTTACTCACCATTATGCCATCACAGATGTGTATGACTTTCTTTCATCTGCTGAACTCAAATTAAGGTTTTTAGAAGAATTTCTCAGCTCTTTAGGGTCCATACAATACAAGTGAATGGGTGCCAAAATTTTGAAGCTCCAAAAGTCACATAAATCAGCATAAACACAATCCATCAGACTCCAGTTGTTAAATCAATGTTTTCAGAAGTAATATGATAGGTGTGGGTGAGAAAAATATCAATATTTAAGTCCTTTTCACTATAAATTCTCCTCCCTGCTCAGTCAACCTCCATTTAAATTTTCACAGTCTTCTTCTTGTGTTTTTGGTGATTCACATTCATCCAGCATATCGCCCCCTACTGGGCAGGGAGAATAATTTATGATAAAAAACAAAATTACTTAAATACTGATCTGTTTCTCACCCACACCTATAATATCACTTCTGAAGATATGGATTAAACCACTGGAATCTTATGGATTACTTTTATGATGACTTTATGTGCTTTTTGGAGCATCAACATTTTGTCACCCATTCACTTGCATTGTATGGACTTACAGAGCAGAACTATTCCTCTAAAAATCTTCATTTGTTTTCTGCAGAAGAAAGAAAGTCATACACATCTGGGATGGCATGAGGGTGAGTAAATGATGAAAGAAGTTTCATTTTTGGGTGAACTATCCCCTTAAAAACACCTGTCCTTAACTAAAGCTCAATGAATCAGGAGGACAAAAAAAGCAATGGCAAATCAGACAGGTGAGCCAAGACTCCTGCAAAAACCTTTGCTGCCCTCAAGTCATGTCAGAATTGATAGTATTTACGAGTTGAACATACATGAACGCCACCACTATTTCATAATAACCAGTGGGGAAAAAAGGATGTATGCTGTCTTCAAGTGCCCCTGGGAGTTTGGACGATGTAATTACGATGTGGTAATGAGCAGTATGAGCTGACAGCTTGCACAGCAAAAACTACATTTGACTATGTTTACAGAGCAGCAGAATACAGTTGTCACGTCCTGTTAAAGTGTTGACACAGTTCGGTTATAAGGTTCAGTGACGTGAAGCTAATTTTTTGCTTTGGATCTATTATTTTACTCAAAATACATAAAAAATGCAATTCATTCAAAACAATTACTGGAATACACCTCTACTATAATGAGCACATTTACAGGTAATGAGTTCTAAGTCATTTTGACAATTTTTGACACTTAAGACCCTCATGACTGTGTGATTTATTTATTTCTGATTTTATTTATTTATTTATTTATACATTTTTGGGACAAATGGAATAGCCGGACCCTGAGAAAACTTTTTGATATTTGTGACAACAAATAACCATTATATTTGTATGTATATATTTATATACTGTATGTACTGTATATGTACTGGATGGATGAATTTATGGATGGATGGATGCCTTGATGGTTACACCACTTAACACAAGTCATTAAATACATTTTATGTATTTAATGTATATACAAGTTGCTATTTTTTTATTTTATTTTTTTTTTAAATGCATGCAACCATAAAGAAGCCATATCCCACATGCAATGTGCTCGACTTGACCCTCAATTCCTTTTCCCCTCTTTCTTGATTATTTGATCAGACTCCCAAGAGTTATGACATTTTAACACAAAATGTAATTAAAAATGATAACTGGACACTACTCACATATAATGTGATGAGTTAATGTAACAACAATGTAGCAAGTATGAAATGTTTATCATGGAATTGCATGGACAACGGAGTATTCAGTAAGCTAGTATTTAATTGCGAACATAGCCAGAGACTGCTTTATTTATTACTAGCTTTGCATATTGTTTTGCTGGTTTAGTCAAACCCCATCATGTACGCACCAAAACACAGATTTTTGTCCAATGTCAAGATCTGAGTTAAAATAATTGATTCAGTTATTTCTTCCATTAAAAGAATTGTTAATCAAGGTGTACATCACAAACAGCCAGTTCTTTCTGCAAACCTGTGAACCAAATGTAATTAACCTTTAACACATGCTACATGACAGAAAATCACTGCATTAGTAACATTCAACATCAAGAACTCTTAATTAAGTTTTTTGCTTGCAGGAAAAAAATAAGCTATATTATTTTAGACACAAACATGCGCTGAACTGTTAACATGGAATGCAAAAATTACAAAAGAAAAAGACATTTCCAGAAATACTGTTAAAAAAGATGATTCAGTGATTTCATTAACCGCTAAAACAATAAGAATACATTGGCTTTCAAGAAACCGGCAAAAAAAATTCCAAGTAATTCTCTTAGTAATGGATTCTTTGGGCATCAGCATGTATAATGAGTTACATTTTTAATTTAATTAGAATGGCTCACAATAACAAGGGGGCAAAAGGTAAAATTTTAATACACATAAGGTCACCTGAAGAACAGTGGCAAGCTGGCATTTTACTTTTCAAGCCACATCAGTGATGCCCAAGCATTTTGTAATGAGTTTAATGGCTTTGGTAAGAAAATCTAGACTCTACCAAAGTGTATAGATGGAGCAGTGATCCATTGGCATGAACAGACAGATCTGACTCAGCTTAAATCAGTGGCATCACTAATAATAGCCCCAATTTTAGATGTGTGGGAAGGGTTATTTACCCAACATAATCATACAGGAAGTCGGCATGTTCTTTACAAAAGTTTTGGTACCGTAAGATTGCTGCATTATGCTGACTCACCAACAAACGGCATCTCATATCAGAGGCTGAGTTCAGAATGGTATACTACCATACTGCTCATACACCGATCAGCCACAACATTAAAACCACCTGCCTAATATTGTGTAGGGCCCCCTCATGCCACCAAAACAGCGCCAACCCGTATCTCAGAATAGCATTCCAAGATACTATTCTTCTCACCACAATTGTACAGAGCAGTTATCTTAGTTACTGTAGATTTGTCAATTCGAACTGGTCTGGCCATTCTCTGTTGACCTCTCTCATCAACAAGGCATTTCCGTCCACAGAACTGCCGCTCACTGGATGTTTTTTGTTGTTGGCACCATTCTGAGTAAATTCTAGAGACTGTTGTCACCAACAATCATGCCACGGTCCAAATCACTGAGTTCGCATTTTTTCCCCCATTCTGATGGTTGATGTGAACATTAACTGAAGCTCCTGACCTGTATCTGCATGATTTTATGCACTGCACCGCTGCCAAATGATTGGCTGATTAGATAATCGCACGTATGATTGTTGGTGCCAGATGGGCTGGTTTGAGTATATCTGCAACTGCTGAACTCCTGGGATTTTCACACACAATATGGTTAAAATAATTATATTATTGTGAATTATTAAAAAGATTTCTGTTACACAATCCTCCAATTTCACAACTGTCCAGAGCTGTTACCGCGCACAGCACAAAGGTACGACACTTAGCAGTGGTCAAAAAGGATTTCCAAAACAACTTTTGGATTATAAACTCAGCGACTTTGGCGTTTGTCAAAATACAGTAGGTAATTCGGCCAGGAATTTTCTCGCAGGAGGTTGAAGAAAAACTCTGACATTTCGGATTCGAATAGCAATAAATTCACTGACTACCCCCTGTAAATGCTGGAATTACCTCAAGTACCCATGTAAAATAACTGCCTTAGGCTATTGCCATATAATGTAACAAGGGGTGCTAAAGTCAACTGATTTCAGTAATAGACTTATCTCTGTGTAAAAAATAAAATAATAATGCTGCCACCTTTCTACGGTCATTTTTGAGCTGTTATATTTATTTATTTATTTAGTTTTAATGCCATGTCAGCAACCAGGCTATTCACATGGCAAACAAAGGTTCATCAATAAGTATTTACAATATTAAACAAGACACTTAAAATTAATACAAGATAAAAACTGTAAAATCTGTTCAGATGGTACTTTTTAAAATATCTATTAAACAAGTCTCTGTATAAAAGCGCTGTTTGATAGTTCCAAAAGTTTTACAGTTCAATAAAATGTGCTTGATGGTCACAGGGGTTTGGCAAGGTATACATATGGGAGGATCTTCACCAGTCAGTAAAAACGCATACGTTAGTCTTGAATGGCCCAGTCAGCATCTGGTAAACCATTTTTGAGCTGTAGTTTCATTGCACTCCATCATAATTGATTACTCCACAATTACTGATCCATTGCATTTAATAGTTTGGCTATATCATCATTTATGTTTATCATCCTTTATTAACAAAATTGAAAATTGCAGCTAGGGACGTTTCAGAAATTTAGCTGATTTGACATTAAATAACCTAATTGGTTGTGCATGTGCATTTGTGTGTGTGTGTGTGTGTGTGTGTGTGTGTGTGTGTGTGTGTTGGAAGATGAATCCAACAGGAACAGGATTAGAGCCATAATTCAGCCTGAAATTGTTGTGTCATTAGAAAGGTATTGACCCCTATGGTGAAAAATAATGCAAGGTTAATAATTAAGGAGGAGAAAGTGGATTTACTGTATCTCCAGCCACCTATTCCATGCAATAACATTGCTTATTTACTTCTTGTGAAAAGGGAAGTTTATCAAAGCAAAGCTAATCAATCTGAGAATCTCTTTACTTTATTGCCTACAGTCTATGGATAGACCTGCATGACAGAAGACCAAGAATTCATATCTAAACCCAGTTAAAATGCAAATATTGGCATCCCGACTTTGTATTACATTGTAGGTTTGTTCACTATGACTGTGCAGTGCTGGCAGAAAACGTCAGTGACAGCGAATTCCAAAGGACATTTTTACGTCCTTGAAGAGAACTGCGGAAAGGGAACACTATTCATAGGGTCATTCCAGACGAAAGTTAGCAATAAGGTCCCTTCCACAAGGCCATTAAAGTGCACACAGTAGTCACTTTAAAGGTTTTATAACTCTTTAGCAGCTTGGTTCTAAAGTTCCACTGTCTCTTTATGTTCCAAAGGCCTGATAGAATGATTCACACAAGCCTCCAGCAGTGGCTTCATGCATTGTCTTACAACAACAAGGACATCATGTCATCAACCCCAGAATCATGCTCTCCATCTAGACATCCAGTCCCATCGTGCTGTGGCCCAGCTGTGTCAATCTTTTACACCTTATTAACCACAGCTAATGAAGCCAACACTAATGCTAATAAGCAAATATGGTGACCTCATTAACTTAAAGCTATGTATGTGGTAGATCAACAGCGGAGAATCCAAAAGTTCATATTTGATAAATGGCTACAGATGTTGTGGGGTGATACGGTCATACTGAAGAAGAAAATATAAGGGATAGGACTACAAATAGAGCAAAGGATATTATGAAATTCTTGAAAATGGTTATGAAGTTTGAGTCAAGATACAACAGTTTTTTTCCATGTGATATGTGATTAAGGCCAGATCGGGTCGAACATGCTTAACATGCGTTTTTGCATTACTGTGACGGTAACAAACCTCAGTACTCAAGGGGGCGATAGAGTTCATTTCAAAAGTCTGTGCCATTAACCTGGATGTGTTTTTCTTTTACTTGTTCAGCAAATATTCTCTTCAAACTCTCCCACCACCATGACAGTAGTTGACTTGAAAGAAAACAAACTCACCGAAGTTGTGGACAGTTCTTTGTTACTGTGTTATGTTATGAATTGTGCACTGACACATTTTGGAATGCAACAATGCACAAAAATCAAACATGTATCTTTAGAGGTGGGGGCAACGTTGATCGTTTCGCCATTAGTCCGTAGGGCAGAGTGCCTCTTGATCGTTTTGCTGTCAGTCAAAGGAGGGTGCATCAGAAGTTTCTTGGGTGGCTCGAGGCAAATGGGGCAATGCCCCTATCAATGTCTTCAGAAGCTATATAATAGGTGTGGGTGAGAAACAGATCAACATTTAAGTCCATTTTTACTATAAAAGTCACTTTCACATTCATTTTTTTTTTTTTTTTTTTTTTTTTTTTTTGGCGATTCACATTCTTTGTGCATATTGCCACCTATTGGTCAGGGCTGGTCAGAGGTGGTGATTTATAATTAAAAAAAGGACTTAAATATTGGACTGTTTCTCACCAACCTATCACATCGCTTCAGATGACATGGATTTAACCACTGGAGTCATTTGGATTACTTTTATACTGCCTTTAAGTGCTTTTGGAACTTTCTCTGCATCACAAATTAAGATTTTGTGCAGCATTGTATGGACCTACAGAGCTCAGAAATACTTCTAATAAAATCTTCATTTGTGTTCTGCGGAAGAAAGAAAGTCATCATTTTCATTTTTGGGTGAACTATTCCTGTTCGAAATGGAGCTTTTATACTCAAATTGTTTTTTCAATTTCATAACAAAAATCCATTTAATTGAATTAAGTAATCTTTAATGAAATACAATTAAAGAAATTTGTTCAAAATGGAACACAGTTCAACTTGCTGGAATTTCATTTGAATTTGAAAAGCGTAAATCTTATTAACAGGCTTAAAACATTTTTGAGTGTATAACGACATGAGCTCAATCATAAATTCAAGTTATGACATGGTTCTCTTAATACCCATGTAAATATTATGTTAACTGTCGCATACCCTGGAAATTTTAATGTGAATGTATGTGCTCACATGTCCTTGAATATATGTGGCATTGAGAGGTGTACTGAGAACTATTTTTCTCATACATGTATCTGTCTGCAAGAGAGAAAAAGACAGAGAGACTGGCTTGCTCTGTCTGTTCTGTAGGCCCAACGCCAGACTTTGAGTAAAGTTAGACACTGGGAGCAACAGTCAGTACGTTCATAATGTATGAACGTATGAAACGGCAATGTCAGACTGATTACGATGAATATGACAGACAGAATGAAACAGATTATGTTAAAGAGTCCGAGATCTTGGCAACATGTTTGGCAGAACTATGAGGTGAAACCGAAGTCATTTGTCCTCTTGTCTAGCGTGAAACTTAAATATTGTTTATCCTGATCTATTAAACTTAGTCTTAGAAAAATGCAATCTTTCAAAAGGCATTCCACCATTTCCAATATCATATTTATTGTGCTTATCATTTTAGATGAGAAATGTGTAAAAATGTGTACGATTCATTTAAGGAATGGAAATGCCTTAAGAGATAAGAATGTCTGAAAAATATGTTGCAACAAGGGGCACAGCTATGTTTATTTTCATTTTTATTATTATTAAAAAATAAATAAACCTTGTTGTGTGTACAATGCAATCTAAGGGGAGGATAGGGAAATTTTGCTCTAAGCTAATACTATTGTAAAGTCTTGATTGATAACATTTTAATAATGTGTGTTTGGAATCACATCCCCGCTGGTGAGGTGTTCCTCACTAGGTGAGCAGAGAAATAATTTTCAAATTTGTCAGCATCCATATCATTATGATCTAATTATTATGGTATAAATTAATCATCTGTTATTTACTATGATATTCCTGTCTGTCTAGATACATGTAGCCATGTTCAGCACAGCTGACGATGCTCAGTCAGTAATTAAGAATTCAAAACATTAGCCAAAGCAGATTGTTCAAAAATGTATCTTTACAGTATTGCCAAGCCAACCACATGCAAATACTAACACAATCTGACCTGAAACTCAATCTGATCTTTCCAACTCAGATGACCATAGGCTGCGTCCCAATTCACATTCTTATGGTATGCACTACAAGTCCATTCTTTTGAGAGTGTAGTAAAACAGTATAATGACCTAGACACATTAGTGACCTAAAAATAGTGCAGAATTTTGATATCATCCAGGCATTTTTGACTTTCTATATCCACTGTATGCTTTTGGGGAGCCTGATCCCTTGAAAATTACGTGACCGTGGCAACATTTTTGCAAAATGATATTAAATGTTTCTTTACACGTATTGTGGGAGTTTCGAGATGAAATGTCCACTGAGTTGTTCTAAAAGCGAATAAAAATGTTCTCCCAAACAGATGAGGTTTTTAAAGTTCATTATGCGCTATAGAGTTTTGATGTCATAAGATATCATTGTGTGAGGAACAGGGCAAAAAGTAACTGGTAAAATGTTGTAAATGGTTGTTGTAGCACCTCTAGTGTTTTCACCAGGAAAGTCTCCTGATATGTACCACGAGACACTAAAAATAATTTTGCTAAAATGTAGTATAATGCGTTTCTATGAGACCAGGTTGCTTTTGCGGTGCACTAATTCTTATCTCGCATACTAGTGTCAGTGTCATACCAGTGGGTGTTTTAAAGCTTAAACAGCTTTAAAGGGCTATTATCGCTTAGGACAGTGGTTTACTCACCTTTGCCCCGGTCTTCTCAGGGTAATATCACTGGGACTGATCCTGACTAGAGGTGCTATATTTCACCCCCAACACACAAGCAACAGTCACTATCTGCGCCAAGCCGCTAGCTAGAGATAATGCGTCTTTACATCCCTTACCAAAACCTGAATGCCTCACTCTCTTAAGACCGTCTGATTGATTGTCTCTGGTCTGGCAGAGGCAGATAGCAAGACGTACAGGTTCTTATCAGGGCTAAGCCAGAGGGATATTAATCATGGCATCTGTCATTCAGTTTGAGTTGGGCTAAGGATCTTAGTTAGTATTTAAATACAACACTTTCATTATATTTAAGGAAAATCTAGAACCTTCTTTGCAAACGTTCCATAATTCTTCATTAAGGGGGGGCATAGTTCTAAAACAATTGGAGGAACAATCTAGAACTCTGGTGGATACATGAGAAGGTGATACTGGGATCTAGACTGTTTATTTGTTTTCCAAAGAATATACATGAACAACCATAAATGCATTGCGGCATTCTGAATTTTTTTTTTTTTTTTTTTTTTTTTTAATTGACAAACTCTACAAAAATGTTTAACTCAAAATATTAAGAGGCAAACACACACCAATTGCCACATTTTGGCTTTCGCACAAACATTTTACCACGGTAAAGGGGTTTTAGGAGTTCTATTCCACGTCACACATCTAACTATACCTCTTACCTGAGGTAAAATAACTTTAACATACAATCTTTTTACTTCAGTTACTACACCCTAAACCTAACCCCAACATTGGAGTGTTTAGATGTTAATCAAGGCTTTTAATGAAGCTATTATTTAGGCATTTATGAAGCTGTTTTCACAATATATGTCACATTAGTTTTTTGCCATTTTATAACAAAACCTGACCCACACACTCTGTCTTAAAAGCTACTGAACTACTTTGCAGTTTACTGCGTACAGTACATAGGCAGCAATCATAACTAAAATGGAAAATTATAGGTGATAGGCAGTTATTCCATGTGCCACAAAAATAGTGTTTGCCATGTCAAAAGCACAGGACTCTCAACAAACAATTGACTTTGATAGGTTTGATGTTAGCATGTTGCTAAGCTAACACTTGATACTGTAATGGAGCACAACCGTCTTGTTCCGGAAGTTAAAATCCCATTTGTTTTTTCCATAGGGGAATTGATTATTAACGATAACTTATAAACCTTTAAAGACAGACCAGCTGTGAGCTCTGAGGTTGTTAATTGATGGCACATGCTTCTGCTGAAGACATCAGTCCACATTATTTCAACTAAGTAAAAAAATCAATTAAAAAAAGTTGTTTAATAGCAGAATTCCTGGTTAAGAAATACACTACCCTTGATCCTGAAGAGAAACAATCCACCAGTCAGAGAACTGCGGACAACAGTGCGCCAAAAGAGCTCTGCAGTGACCGGCCACTCCCATGACACACTGCGAATAATGCAAGAGTCAGTCTCCCTACAATCTCAAACTACTTATTTACAGTATATGTATATATCTGAATATTTTGCAATAAAATTCAAACATACTATCAACTTTAAGCCGATAGTTTAAAATGTTTCCATTGTTTTAATTCAATGAAATCATTCGCAACGCTTTATGGTATTGTAGTTCATTCTCCCCCATAAAATAACTTTTGTCTTTTTTTACGATTTTCAAATATTTTTTGCTTCAAATCAAAGTTTGTAATGTTATGATTCACCTAGGAGCTGGCTAGTTTGGTTCATGGATTAGAACTCTTTTATGAAGGATTTTATGAAATCCCAATGGGAAAACAATGGATGGGAAAATACTTCTGTAACCAAGACGACTGAAAAAGTGGGCAGGCACTGTTGTGCTCTATTGTCGTAAAAAAATACATAGCACTCACAAATATTGTTTAAAATTAGTTTCAATCAGATTTAACTATAAATATTGTTGAATATCTTAGTATCTTAGAAAGCAGCATACAACCTTTTGGAACACCCTTTACATCTATAGCATCCCTAAGATGCTTAAAATACTGTTTAGGCAGCTAAGTTTTGAAACAAATCTACACAAACATACTCCCTCTCTCTTTCAAACTCATATCCGCAGACAAGCTGTCCATTTCAAATATAGGCTACCCACACTACTGCAAAACTTCATCCAGCTTTCATTTCTCACACATGTTCCCTCACAGTGTTCCCCGGCTCTATAAACATTCTCTCTGTGGAGCCCATTTGACATCCCATATCCGTCAGCCGCCACCTCGCTCTAAGATATCTGTTCTTTATTAAACCGGTTTCTTTCACGCCGTCTGCGTCGATACCGGTGATTAGATCGCACCACATGAGCAACTTTCTTCTGTTACTGCCATCTGCATCAATATGAAAATTGCAGCTGAAATGAAGCAGCTGGGAGTTCGTTTTCCTCGTGTATTCCGCCCCCTGGTAGAAGACTCATTTATTCCGTCTGTTTGTCTCACAGAAGGCTGCGAGGAGAATGCACGTCACAGTTAAACACTGGTGCAACGGGGTGTAGCATTATGACAGTGCAGCAGGGTCGGAGAAACAATAAACATTCTGCAAAAGCACAGTTAATGTATAGAAATGTGGAAATATCACACAAAGGCACAAAAAAGTTGTGAAAAGAATGAAGGCGTGTATTTTTTCATATTTCTGGTTAATAGTTTTAACTATCATCTAATATTAGTAAACACTGAAATACCATGTAACAGCATGGTATTCTTTGAAGTACATTGGATTTCCAAGTAAATACCATGGTTTATGAGTATGGTAATAATGTAATAACATGGTATTTTTAATACCTTGTTTTTTGGACATGTACATGGTAATAATTAAATAGCATGGTATATGATTTTTGGACATGTACCATGGTAATATCATGGTATCCTTTGAAGTCCATTGGAGTACCATGTAAATACCATGGCATGTGAATATGGCAATCATTTAGTGCCATCGTAGCCTACATATCCATAACATGTTTTTTACCATGTGCCATGGTAACAGCATGTAATTCTTTGAAGTACCTTGGAGTACCATGTCAATACTATATTTTGAAAGTGGAAAGCATTTAGTGCCATCGTACATATCACTACCACATTTATTTTTACCATGTACCATGGTAACAGCATGGCATTCTTTGTAGTACCTGGGAGTATTATGTAAATACTAGGGTATATGTGATGAGGAGGAGGGTGTAGCCGGGCTGTGAGGGTGCACGGCCGGTGCTGAATCAGATGTTCAGCAGGAGAGTGAGATAAAGGGGGGCCGGAGACGCCAGTTCGAGAGAGAGAGAGCTGCATGCGGCCGCGCTGCATGTGTGTGTGTTTGTTTTATGTTGAGTTTTACCATTAAACTTTACATTGACTGTTCAGCCAGTTCCCGCCTCCTCCTTGCCCAACCTTTAACTGTTACAGTGGTGCCAAAACCTGGGAGGGAGGAGCGATGCACTGTCGCGGAGTCCTCGCCGCTGCCATCCACCAGGGGAGCAGCCGGGGCCGTCTGCTTGGGGAAGGAGGGGGTCGCTGCCAGCCACCGAAAGCCAGAGGAACCACTGCCGTCAATTGAGAAGGGGAGGAGCAGTTCCGTCCACCAGGGGTCAGAGGGCTCGCTGCCATCCACCGGGGGAGGAGTGAGCTGTTGTCCGCTAGAGGGCAGAAGTGCGGTTGAGGACCGGGCGACAGCATGTCTAGGGAACCGGCAGGCAAGTTTTCACTCTCTCTCTTCTCTCACTCTCTCTCTCTCTCTCTCTCTCTCTCTCTCTCGCTCACTTTTCCACCGGCTGACAGAATGGCCGGAAGGGCAGCGTCTCCCCTCCAGAGATGGGGGGGGAGTAGGTCAGTCCGGTGGCGCCCCGGCCTGAATCGGGCGGGGGAGGAGTGTGACGAGGAGAAGGGCATGGCCGGGCCGTGAGGGTGCACGACCGGCGCTGAATCAGCAGATCAGCGGGAGAGCGAGATAAAGGGGAGCCGGAGACGCCAGTTTGAGAGAGAGAGACGCACGCGGCCATCATTTAGTACCATGGTATATATTAAAGTTCCACTGTACAGTGATACATGGATGTCACGTTCTTTGAATTCAGATCTGAATTTTTAACTTTTGTACCTAATTTCTAAAATCTAATTCTCAAATATATTTGTGAGTTCCTGTGTGGGAATAATCTTTTAATGACCAGTGAATGGCTCTTCATTTTTGCATTTCATTGCCATGGAGATGGATTAATAATTGATAAGAAAAACCGTTTGTGTTCCTCAAGGATTAATGCTCGGCATGACGGAGAAGCAAAAGGATGTTTGGATGAAAGGAGAGAATCAGGTGGGATTCAAAGCAGATAAACGCCCACCCTTGCCCGCTTTTCATGTGAAAGACAAACAACCTATGTAAATGCTCCAAGGACAGTGAGCAATCCCTGAATGGAGCAGTTGATCGGCTTGCATTTATTTGAAGAAATATATATATATATATATATTTTTATTAGAAAGACGGGCTTTAGCCTATTCCTCGAATTAGCCTTCACTAACATCTGAAGGACAGAAATCCACATTTCCCTTGGCAAACTTCCAGTAGAAAAATGTTCAATACTTCAATTTATCTCAGGCGAAGTGGGACTAATCAAAACATTGTCCCTTTTTATGGTTTCATTGAAACGGTGGTTTTAAGTGGTTTTATGGTGTTAAGCGGATGTTAATTTGTGATCTCTAATGAAACAGACAGACAAAAAGTCAATCAAGGCCAGTCTGAACATTCATAGACCCGATTGTGGGCAAAATGAATAGGAGAAAAAGAACAAGGACATTAGATATGTGGAGATCGTTCAACGGAGGCAGAATTTTAAAACATCATAGACACGCCCTGGACATGAAGGCTGTTCCAAATGGAAGGCATCTTAATTATGCTGCCTCCTAAGATATCTCGTTTTGGCCAAATTTTAAGGTAGCATCGCACGTGTCCTTCCTCGGGTAGGCGATCGCAGAATGCACCATGATGAACTTGGTGGAAAAATATATCCAAGATGGCAGAGGCAGCGAGAGAAATTCCCATTATAAATATACATAATCCAATCAATACGATAAATGACAGTTCAATATGATACAAAACCGAATATTTTACCCAAACTGTCTGTGTGCTGTGCGTATTTATGCTCATTAGAGTATAGAGTCACAGACCGATTGTTTCAAAAATGGACAATAGGTAATAACTTATAATAGATAACTCAAAACTCATCATTTCAGATAAATGCAATTCATTAACATAAAAAATAAAATAAAAAGATCAGACAATCTACATGCATTCTGCCCCGGCGAACAAGATGAGTCATCAATAGTTTCATCCATTTTCCTGAAATTTTAAATACGGATCTAAGCTGATATCTGATGCATATCTGCTAATAGTTTATTTTGTCAACATATACACTATATGGACAAAAGTATTGGGACGCCTACACATTACACCTACAGGAGCTTTTATGACATCCCATTCTAAATCCATAGGCATTAATAATCCTAGGGGCAATGGTGGCTTGGCAGTTAAGGCTCTGGGTTACTGACTAGATGGTCGGGGGTTCAAGCCCCAACACTGCCAAGATGCCACTGTTGGATCATTGAGCAAGGCCCTTGACCTCATCTGCTCCAGGCTGTGTATGTGTGTATATATATATATATAAACAAACTTTAAAATAATTTTTAGAAGTATACAAGTAGGATTAACATTATGGGTAATGTCAAAAATTTAGCTTGTTTAACACAACAATTATTTTACATTTACGGGAAATTATTTACGTGACCCATCACATTTCATTGTATTTGATTTAAATATTTATGTTTCCTCTTATTTATTATGTCAGTTATGTACATTTGGGGTGTTCTAGATTACATTTTATGTTGTTTAGCTCATATTTATTAACTAAAAACTATTAATACATAGTTTTGTTTTGTTTTGTTTTTTCCAGTGAATTTCTGGCAACCACAGCCTATTTTTATTTTACAGTGCTCTTACTGTATGTCAACAATTATCTCATTTATCTTTGTATTTTATTAAAATTTAGGAGAAAAAAATTGAGGCAGTTGATTCTTGAATGATCCATTATTGAGAACTCTGACAGAGCAACCTCAAGTCTAATCAATAAAATTTTCCTCTGTGTAGGCATTTGTTTTAGTAAATTTAGCAATTTTAGTAAATTACTCTGGCTTTTAATGTTAGATTATGAATTGTGAGGATACAGCCAGCTGACTACAGTACAGCGTCAATATTTTAAAACATCAATGTATGTATCATTAATACAAAATATATCTTAGAAACAGACAAATGTTACAAATATACCCATGTTACTTTACACAAGATTCATTGGTAGATATTTAACAGTTAGATTAAGCTGAGATGTAATGACCACCATAACTTGCCATGGGGGAAAATATTATAATTTTTTTGGCCTTGGTGAATTAAATAGAATATATGCAGTGTCTTAGACACTTTTTGATTGAAATATCTCCTGTTTCAATTATAATGAAACCACTTCAAATTGCACCACAAACTGTCTGCCATCCATCACTAGATAGATGGTGAAGGGTGTTTTTAATTTCATTTTAGTTTTAAGTTAATTTGGAGTGGTAAGCAGAGAGACAGGTAAATTTAAAATCAGAGACAAAGCTAATCCCTTTAACCGCACAGTGCATGTCTGCATGTTTTCCATCTCATCAAAAATATCACCCACTGAAGTGACAAGGCAGGTGAGATTGAAATGTCATGCATGATTTATGGAGCCTTTTCATGTAACACTGTTTACATTACAGTACGGTTTTATCTGTGAATTCAGCTCCACTGCTTTGCCACCCACTGAGAAGTAAATGACAGTGTGAACTGGCGATTCTGACTGGAGAAGAGCCGTGGCCCTGCTCACATATTCAAGCATAAAAGTTATTGCCGTTTGTTGATGAGGATGTTCTTCTAACAAATAAAAATAATAACGACAACAACTAAAAGCTGACCGCAAGAAATCAGTTGCTAAATTAGTTGCTAAACATTTCATAATAAAGCTGATGATAAATAGCTATGTTCCAACTAGTCTCAGCCTCAGACAGCACGCCCACAGTCTGTGTACTAACCGTCTGACGCTTATAGCACACAAAATTGGAAACGCTTTCTCAGTCTAGTCAGACCAAATCTGATTTGCTGACTTCTACAGAATTTCCAAGAGCTTAGTTTGTGCTGGTCCGGGTGGAAGCACAAGTCGAGTTCACAAGGTTCTGTGTTGATACAGTGAGCACTTTTGAGGACTAAATAGTCACAGAATTTGCCCAAGTTTGCCAGATTAGTCACATCAACTCTTTTAGAGATTTTCAGCCTTTGGTTTGAGGCACGTAGCAGAAAGTAAAGCAGATATCCATGAGCAGAGCTGTATATTCTGCTTTTTTTACTTAGTTATGTCTGTGAAATACTCAGTAATGAGGTTTTGTGCTGTACTTATACTCGCTACACATTTTTCGCTATTTTCCTGTGTGTTTTTTGTGCAATCGCTCACAGAGACTCGCTCGCCATTATGTAAATTATTTATTTTCCCATGCCATTCTTTTATTATTGTATGAGCCTTCTCCGATAACCCCACAACTAAACATCACGTAATGACAGACCCGACTGTGACTGGTCGCTTTACATGTCAGTTAAATAGCTTTTCCTGCCTAAGTGGGTGGCTCTTTGCCAATGTTAGCTGCAATAGACCCCAGACCTTTGCTGTTAAGTCAAAGGTCTGGCTACGCGAGACTATGTTGCAACAAACCAGCTAATGAGGTTTTTTTTATGATTATTTTTTCATATTTTCCATTGCCAATTCAATTTTAAAAGGTGAAGTATATTGTTTCTGCACCAATAGTGTAAAAAAAAAAAAATAAATAAAACTTTTCCCCAAGACGTCCCCATCTGCCATTGGTCAGGTAACAGATAGTCCAGCCCCAAAACTCATGCCATTTGTTGAGCCAGTGCTGCAATGTTGGGCTGCTTGAGATGCTCAAACAATCAGCAATGTTTAATAGCACTACAGAGCCACAGTTTACACTTTTCTGAGAAAAATCAAGCTACCAATGGCTTACTCATTTGTAATCATTTCATATTATGCCCGGATATTAAAAAGTATTTTAACATCCAAAAGATTACATTTTATAAAGTTAATAGCAACTTTGAAACCCACAATGTTGTCAATTTAGCTCTTTTGTTCTTGTCTTATGTTCATATCTCATTGCACAGTTCATAAGAAACAAACAAGATTACTGCGCTGTAAATAATTTTAGTAATTTTAATGATTTTTTTGTTGTTGTTGTTGTAATAGTTAATTTAGTAACTAAGTTACCCTACTGTATACTGAGGGGAAAATATATTTAACAATACAATAAACAATGTAACTTTACTACAAAACAATGTAAAAAAAAAAAAAAATGTTTCTAAAATGTTTTTAGCAGTAAAAAGCACTTCTTGGAATAGTTCTTTATGTTCAGATGAAGTTATCGTAAATCTATCAAGATATTTATTCAGTGCAATGAGTAAATAGCAGGAGTTGAATACAGTTTGCTGTGGGTGATTTGAATGACACCACCAAATCCCAACATTTTACCCCTATGTAGAAAAGACTACATATATATATATAGATAGATAGATAGATAGCTAGATAGATATAGCACTGTGCAAAAGTTTTAGGCACTTGTGAAAAATGTTGCATATAAATAATGTCTTCATAAATAATGTCATAATTAGTTTTCATTTATTACTTAACATCATACAAAGTCCAGTAAACAAAAAAAGCTAAATCAATATTCGGTGTGACCACCTTTGCCTTTAAAACAGCCCCAGTTCTCATAGGTACACCTGGACACAGTTTTTCTTGGTTGATGGCTGTTGGCAGATAGGATGTTCCAAGCTTCTTGAAGTATTCGCCACAGTTCTTCTATCTATTTAGGGTGTCTCTTCATGTAATCCCAGACTGACTATGTTCAGCAGGGGGCTCTGTGGGGACCATGCCATCTCTTGCAGAGTGCCCTGTTTTTCTGTTCTAATCTCTTCTATTTGCAAAAGTAATGTTTGGGAGTCTAAAATGTATATTTCCTATTGACACACTAAAGCTGATGATATAAATAACCATCTTAAGACAATTGTTTTTGTGAAACATCTTATGTGCCTAAGGCTTTTGCACAGTAATGTATATATATATATATATATATATATATATATATATATATATATATATATATATATATATATATATTAGTTGTGCTCAAAAGTTTGCATACCCTGGCAGAAATTGTGAAATTTTGGCATTGATATTGAACATACGACTGATCATGCAAAAAAACTGTCTTTTATTTAAGGATAGTGATCATATGAAGCCATTTATTATCACATAGTTGTTTGGCTCCTTTTTAAATTATAATGATAACAGAAATCACCCAAATGGCCCTGATCAAAAGTTTACATACCCTTGAATGTTTGGCCTTGTTACAGACACACAAGGTGACACACACAGGTTTAAATGGCAATTAAAAGGTTAATTTCCCACACCTGTGGCTTTTTAAATTGTAATTAGTGTCTGTGTATAAATAGTCAATGAGTTTGTTAGCTCTCACGTGGATGCACCGAGCAGGCTAGATACTGAGCCATGGGGAGCAGAAAAGAACTGTCAAAAGACCTGCGTAACAAGGTAATGGAACTTTATAAAGATGGAAAAGGATATAAAAAGATATCCAAAGCCTTAAAAATGCCAGTCAGTACTGTTCAATCACTTATTAAGAAGTGGAAAATTCGGGGATCTCTTGATACCAAGCCAAGGTCAGGTAGACCAACAAAGATTTCAGTCACAACTGCCAAAAGAATTGTTCGGGATACAAAGAAAAACCCTCAGGTAACCTCAGGAGAAATACAGGCTGCTCTGGAAAAAGACAGTGTGGTTGTTTCAAGGAGCACAATACAACGATACTTGAACAAAAATGAGCTGCATGGTCGTGTTGCCAGAAATAAGCCTTTACTGCACCAGTGCCACAAAAAAGCCCGGTTACAATATGCTCGACAACACCTTGACACACCTCACAGCTTCTGGCACACTGTAATTTGGAGTGACGAGACCAAAATAGAGCTTTATGGTCACAACCATAAGCGCTATGTTTGGAGAGGGGTCAACAAGGCCTATAGTGAAAAGAATAGCATCCCCACTGTGAAGCATGGTGGTGGCTCACTGATGTTTTGGGGGTGTGTGAGCTCTAAAGGCACGGGGGAATCTTGTGAAAATTGATGGCAAGGTGAATGCAGCATGTTATCAGAAAATACTGGCAGACAGTTTGCATTCTTCTGCACGAAAGCTGTGCATGGAACCCTCTTGGACTTTCCAGAACGACAGTGACCCTAAGCACAAGGCCAAGTTGACCCTCCAGTAGTTACAGCAGAAAAAGGTGAAGGTTCTGGAGTGGCCATCACAGTCTCCTGACCTTAACATCATCGAGCCACTCTGGGGAGATCTCAAGTGTGCGGTTCATGCAAGACGACCAAAGACTTTGCATGACCTGGAGGCATTTTGCCAAGACGAATGGGCAGCTATACCACCTGCAAGAATTTGGGGCCTTATAGACAACTATTACAAAAGACTGCACACTGTCATTGATGCTAAAGGGGGCAATACACATTATTAAGAACTAAGGGTATGCAGACTTATGAACAGGGGTCATTTCATTTTTTTCATTGTTGCCATGTATTTTTTCATGAATGTGCCATTCTGTTATAACCTACAGTTGAATATGAATCCCATAAGAAATAAAAGAAATGTGTTTGCCTGCTCACTCATGTTTTCTTTAAAAATGCAAAAGTTTACAAACATTAAAAACATAAGCAAATTACTTTCAGTCATAAAACAGTCGTAGTCGTTGGCCACAATATCCTTACCTCTAGGGGTTCATTTATTCAATGTAAGACATCATGTTTTTTACCTGTTCAATCTTTACAGCTGATTTATAGCTTTGCAGCTTAACCTCACAGTGGACTCCATCTGTGTTGAGCTGAAAACCATTAGTCCAGTCAAGATGCAATACTGACTAATTGAGCTTCAATACCAAAGTTGAATGCTTGCTCTATATTAATGTTTTTAAAGTTTAGCACTTTTCATTGCATTGAACCGAAACATATCTTTCCATCTAGTAGGAGAGCATATTAATCAAGGGTTCCAGTCTAATTCAGAGTAATTGAAATGTCTATGTGGACATATTTTATTGCTCTGGGATATTAAGATAGATCTGAGCTCTGAGTCCTGAATTTAAGGGTAAGGTCAACACCTGCATGATGGCTTTAACTGCTTACTGATCACTGAGTGTTCGCATATGTAACGGGAGCTAGCTGGTACATGATAACTCTGCAGTATGTGTAAACCTCACTTCTCTGGCCTCAAGAGGTACACTAGCGACTGATGCTAGAGGCTGTAGCCTTTAGCCTCCTCGTTAGCATGCCCGCCTCCCATGCCCACTGATGCCGGTTCGAATCCCGCTCGGAGCAGGTCGAGCAGGATTGGTTACAGTGGTGCCGTGACCCGGCTGGGAGTGAGGTTTAGGGGGGAGAGTGTAATGGAAGTCAGTTGGTACGTGATAGCTGTGCGGTATGTATAAACCTTATTCCCCTGGCTTCAAAAGGCGTACTAGCGACTGACACTAGAGGCTGTAGCCTTTAGCCTCCTCATTAGTGTGCCGGAGCTATGCCAGAGACCCTGGGTCGAGCAGGACCAGTTGCACATAGCATATAAAACAAGATATCTACGTCCTACATACATTTACATTGAAGAAGCGATCAGAGCCAATTTGTAAAAAAAAAAATTCTCCCCTTTTACTACCCATTGCGCTCTAAGTCCTCATGGTGGGCGAAGTGACTCGTCTCAATCTGGGTGGCGGAGGACGAACCTCAGTTGCCTCCACATCTGAGACCGTCAATCTGCACTTCTTATCACATGGCTTGTTGAGCACGTTACCATTAGTGCATGTGGAGGCTTCACGCTATTCTCCGCGGCATCCACGCACAACTCACCACGCGCCCCACCGAGAGCGAACCACATTATAGTGACCACGAGGAGGTTACCCCATGTGACTCTACCCTCCCTAGCAACCAGGCCAATTTGGTTGCTTAGGAGACCTGGCTGGAGTCACTCAGCACACCCTGGATTCGAACTCGTGACTCCAGGGGTGGTAGTCAGTGTCTTTACTCAGTGTCTTTACTCGCTGAGCTTCCCAGGTCCCAGGACCTGAGCCATTTCTAAAGAACAGAACAATAAAAACTTGAGGGAGGGTTTTTTTGACTTGGGCCAAAAAGTAACCACCTATGTAGGAACCACTCAGAACACCTCAGCAAATACAAAGCAAAGCCCTGGCAATCACCAACAATAACATAGTATCATAGTGGCGAGTTTTGCATGGGCAAGTACCACAAACTTTTTGAGCCTGATCTCATGAAGAAAAAAAAAGTGACTGTGTCTGCATTTCGGCAAAAATTATGCGTATTGGCAGTTCCGAGGTGAAATGTCCACTGTATGGCGCTAAAAGCAAATTAAATGTTCTCCTAAACAGATGAGGATTTTAAGGTTATTGCTATATTGAGTTTTAATTAAAAAAAAACGACCTCCCTATACTCTAATCCTTAAACCTAACCCTAACTGGTAGTGTCTGTCTATTATTAAAATCTACAGTATAGGCCAATACCCTGCCTACTCAGATGTACATTTCAGGCAGCTCCATATCCCAAAATGCAACTTGATTGTGACATCACAGCAAATCTCGCTTAATCAACCCTCATCTAGAACACCCTAGCAACCACACAGCAATGCACAAGCAACCACACAGATCATCCTAGTATCATGTTTGGGCAAGCACTGCTTACATTTTCAACAGAAAATGTAAAAATCCAGTTGGTTTCCAAGAGTTCCACAAGAACAAAATAAATATACTTAATAACTGAATCATTTACCTCAGGCCTTGGTTTTGTTGAGGCAAATAAAAAATTAAATGTTTGAGGCAAATAAAATAGCACAGTTAGGATTGTGTCTGAATGCCCCTTGCAGACCTGCCCAATATTATTAATGTGATAAGCACAGCGATAACAGTGAAATTATTAGAGATACCATCAGCCCATACTGCAGGGCTGCAAGTGTGAAAACTAGCAGACTTTCAGTCATGTGATTCGCCTTAAAGTGCCTTTCTGGACTACATTAACGTCCATCAGATTTTTAATGGGAATGACAATGAGGCTGTGAGGCATAGACTTACAGTTTCTTCAATGGGCTGTACTGCAGTTTAAAGTGTTTTTGGATCATTCTGCGGACAAAACATTGATAAAACATCTGTCCAAGAACATTCAGTATACAAAGAACTCCAGACAACATGAGTTGTGGGAAAATCAAATGTGATCTAGGTGCTTTATACATCTTTATACTAGGGATGGCACCGATCCGTTACCATCGATACTGACGATTTTAGACAGATCGGGTATCGGTCTGATGAGCCCGATCCAAATCTGATACTGTGTGTTAGTCATGTTCGTTACTGTCAAGCTCCAAAAATGGCATAAAAGAACCATAAAAACACCATTAAAGTAGTTCATATGACTTGTGCATTTTTTTCAGAGCCACTTGAAGACGTGCGATAGACTTGTTTAATAAGTAAATATATAAAATGCACACACAGCGCTAGCGCGTTAGTGAATAGCGCTGCTCTGTTGGCATACACACTCAGATGTAGATACTCAATAATTCGGGTCACTGATATGCATTTAGAATTTGAATAAGAAGTGAACTTGCCTACAAATACACACATACAGGACTTCCTGGAGAGTTCAGAATGTCAAAATAAAAGCCAGAGGGTTTTAAAGTTAAAGGTGCACAATTGAGAAATATTGCTGTTGTATTTAAAATTCCAAAAGTCAATAATAATAATAATAATAATAATTTATTATTATTATTTGTTTACAAATTATAACAATATTTAAATTGAATGGGTTCCAAAAATAACTGTGAATGAAAACTGAACTACCTTTTCTGCTGAGCACTTAGACTGGAATTACTGTTAATTGTGCTGCTACACTATCCAGTAGACTAGTTAACAATAAAGTTTTTCTTAAAAAGCTATACATTTATATTGAAATAATGTGTAGTTACAGGTTTGTGTTTCTTTACATATTACAGAGTACCCCCAATTAGTTCCACACAATAATGTAAAGATATTCTAAACTGGTTATGCAAAAAACAACAACACTGGTATCGGATCGGGATCGGTATCGGTATCGGCATCGGCCGATATTAGATTTCAGATATTGGAATCGGATCGGAAGAGGAAAAAGTGGTATCGGTGCATCCCTAATTTGTACTGTTTGTGCCATTGAAGAGATGGTAAGTCTATTCCTCATAGTCTCATTGTCATTTCCATTAAAAATCAAAGATGGCGCAAGTGTGAATGACGTCTATAGGCATGCTGCTATGAATATGAAATAGCACAAATATGAATATGCATATGAACATGCTTATGGGGGTTTTTTGCAGACAAATTGAGGTTTTGGGCTTTCATTGATGATTCCGTTTTAGTGTTTACAGCCAGAAACATAGTAACATAATTTACACACTGAGCCACGATGAGAGCCCCGTATTTCGGGGATTTAACCATATAGGGCCTTAAAATTGTAGATATAAAAAGGCAAGTTTGTTCTAAACCAGAAACTTAAAAGGGTATAAAGATAGCTTGAATACTTCTTAAGTTATAGGCACTCCAACTTAGTAACAACACAACACAAAAAGTATATTTCCCATACTGTAATTGAGTAGTATTTTATGGGCCTAAGGGCTACACACTGCTTTTGACCACACTCAAGCCTTGCTCTCCTTCACTTAAATGAATGTTGTCTTCTGCCACGGTGGCTTGTGCATAAAGTTTAGTGGAGGATAAAAAGAGAGCGCGATAAAGAGGATTTATCCAGTAGGGTCCTTATAAATAAGGCCTCTAATGATGTTCCTGTCATTATTTATGTGTGACAGGTTTCAGACAGGCACCTCGAGGGACAGCCGAAACCTTGTCTTGTCGCGGGCGTGTGGCGCCCACAGAGGGGTCCTGATTGATCAGGTTCCAGAGTGCGGACTGTCTGAGATTGAGACGTGACGGTTGGGGCAGTTGATTGATGTGTGAGAGTGTGTGTGTGTGTGTGTGAAGAGGGAATAAATCAGGACAAGTGGCAGAACAGACAAGCCAAGGGTAATGTGTAGTGTGCGTAGATATGTCACAGAGATACGCCAACAGATTTACAATAAACCCTCACCGATAGAACTGGCCTTAGATTTACCCTCCCAACCTACTGAAACGTAAAATATGACAAAAAACGTTTGCACAAAAATGAAAATTCTGCCATTATTTACTCATCCTCATGTCATTCCAAACCCGTATGCAGTTATTTTTTCATTACGCATTTTAAACGTACAACTCACAACAGTGATGATGTCTGTCAAGCTGTTTTGAATCTGGATCAGGACAAAAACTTGGAATATAGCGTACGAGTCCTATGGTCCCCTTATATGGAGCTGTTTTGATGTTTGTTTGTTTTTTCTTTCTTGAAGCTTAACAGACATGGACAGACATGGTTATTACATGACACGAGCTGCTTAAAAAGGTATAGGTTTGTAATGACCAGTTTGATCTCATAAAATAATGTGATAATGAGGCAACATTTTTGTAAAATGATATTACATGGTTCATTACACGTATCACAACATGTCTGAGGAGAAATGTCCACTGTGTGGTGCTGAAAGAGAGTTACATTTTCTCCCAAACAGATAAGATTATAAAAGGTTAATGCTCTATTGAGTTTTAAATCAACAAAACTGCCCTCTCTACCCTAAAACGTTAAGGCGGGATCATATTCAACATTGCACGGCAAAATTCCTCAGGGGAAGAGGATATACCAGCAAAAAAATTACTGCCAAGAAGCCTCTTTTTAATGCTGAACTTTATACACTGTGAGGATGAAGTTAAAAAGCTAAAATGATATCCTTTTCCATTGTGAATATTCAGTGCAGCTGTGTACGAAGCACCGCCCACGCAGAGGTCACTGCCAAACAATGGTGTTGTAGGGGCCATACGCACATATACGGCATACGGCGTACTTTTTTCCCAGGGCTGTTTGCGTATAACGACTTCTAAGGATCAATATTTGTGTATACCCTCGGTATACCAACTTGTTTTGCTGCTTCAGAAGTCCATAGTCTACTGTCGTTAGTTTCCCTTTAACTGTATCGGATGCTGTTTTGTGAAACTGGAGAATCTTTGTTGTAATTGGTGCATTATCACTTGAATTCTGCCATTCCCCGACCCTGACAACCGTTGTCGCCACCATCACTGACTGAGGGAATTTATGACAGTGAGTAGAGAGAGGGAGAGTCACCCTTAAACTGAAGCAGTATCAGGTAAAATTAATTAACATAATATGCCAAACATCCTGTAAAATAAGGAATCGTACCGTTATTCATGGAAAAAATTGCGTTCCGTATGAAATCCATATGCGATGCCGTTTGTCCCGTATTTTAGCATCACATAACCAAACTGCTGAGAATGTTCACAAATAGAGAGAAATTGACCTGAAACACACACACCTTTCATGTGAGTTGTGTGAGATATCAGCTGTTGCTTTACAAGGATGCTGCACTTGAGAGAAATGGCTGGGGGAAAGATCAGTGACATTCAGCACGAGTTTTCCACCAGAAGCTAGATAATTTTGTTAAAATCATATTGGGATTTTAAAACACACTAGTAAACGCACTCATTCATGACATGCCATTACATTTTACTGCACATATCAGAGCTCGTTCTGGAAGAGAGAGAGGTAAGAAAACTGCATTAATTCAAAATAAAATTACAGTAGTACAGGTTTAGTTAAAACACTTTGATTTTCTTACATTTCCCTTATGATAAACACTATTTACTGCCAAAACAATGACACTAATCCAAGGAGAAATACACTATTTTCATGTTAAGCCTTTTCTCTCCCTTTCTTCTTTCTTCCTGGTCGTTGAATTAAAGCATTTTTCATTTTAAGTTTAGAAGAGGATGTTTGCACTGAACACGTTTTTGCGTCCGTTCTCGCTGTTTTTCAATGTAAAGCAGCATCTCGCAAAGGAACACCTGTAAATATGGGTCATTCCATTTATGCATTTTGGCAGATGTTTTTATCCAAAGCCATCTTATCATTCCTACAATTCTGTGACATTTAAGTCCACATTACAAGTGTGTGTGGTATTTATATTGTATAATTTCGCCCGATTACAATTTTGATAGGCTTGTTAAAAATAATAAAGACTTTTTATAATGTTACACACTTCTGTGGGCTTAAAAGTTAATTTTAAATAAATGAAATCGTTTCATTTCCTCATTACCCAAAATCTGCACATCAAACATCTTTGACAAAAATAAATGCTAAATCATTGGATTTCTATTTCCCCCACATACAGTTAAGAGTTTAGTGTTACATTCTCTCACTAACATGTATTCATTTGTGTAAATGTATCATTTTAACACTGATAGTGGAGGTTTTTTGTGTGCCCCTTGATTTATTGCACACCCTGTTATGTCATGATACTACAACCTTTCATTGAAGATATACTGTATGTTTGGAAATGACATCACAGTTATTTGGAGTTTATAACTCTGTTGTTTTATTTATGTTTTCCTTTATTTTGTAGTGTCAGTCATATGTGGTCAAGCATAACATGTCCACCCTGTTATGGGAAGATATATGGGAAATTAATATAATTTAAAATTTCAATATACAGTATTTATGTTAACAGAATTAAAATCATAAATATTAGTTTACAAATAGGTTTCCTAGATATCAATCACAGACCATGTATTGGCTAATTTATCCACTGAATGTCCACCCTGATGCTGCCCATTTAACTGGATGGACATCTGAATTTTTTATTAATTTAGCCTGACCTGTAATGATGAAACATGAAGAAACTTGTAAAAGTATGTTTTATTTTTCAAAAGTTCCAAAGCCGGAATGTCACTGAATTGTAGGAATTACCCATTTGCTCCACTGCTGCCAAACCAAGCAAATTCCTATTGGTCAATGCTGTGAATGTTTCTGTCAAAGTTCACCAAACTTGAACTCCATTCGAAATCCACTAGGGAAATTTCTGCATCACCAGAAGTCCATTGCGCGAAATTCTCAACTGTGCAGATTCCCATTGAAACGACTGTATTCCGCCCACGGGATTTCACAGTACAAAGGTAAACGTGACCTTGCTTTTAAACCTACACCTAACCGATATTGTCTTTAAAGCAAAGGTGAGATGAAAAACGCAATTGCTAAAGCAACCTCTTCATTTTGTGTTGCTACTATTACATGCTTCTATCGGCTCATGTGCTCTTCAGGACTCATACTTCAGTCTTTTGCATCTCAAGTGCAACGCTCTATCAGTTGAGCTACTATGCAAGAACAAGTTTGTAAAAATAGTTGGAGGAATTATTCCTTTAAGGAAATAACAAAGTGCTTTAGTTGTAGAAGCATACATTGCATTTTCCAGCATATTATCTAATGCAAAGATTACAAATAAAAAAGTTTACAAGTTTACTAATAAAGCTCACAAGCTTCAAATCTGAAAAGTTTTTTTTTTTTCTCTCTCTCTCTCTCTGCTTCTCTTATTTTCGTAAATAAATTATAAATGTGTGTGTTGTTAGTTCAGAAATGAATTTAGTGGTCGGATTATAAATCACACTACAGAACAGAGTACAGAACATTACCTGTTTTGCCCAGCATGTTATACAACTCAGCAATATACAGCCGGTAATAAAAGACTGTGGGAAAACCTGAGAGCATTATTCTGAACTCGGGTGGTGATTCTTCACTGTGTGGTACGGTGTTTCACAGCCTTCAGTACTGCATTCATTCAACATGAGAAAGTTAGTTATGAAAAATGTGACGGATTTGAATTTTTTTTATATATTTGATGGAATTCGACAGGAACAAACTCTTCATTTATTTATTTTTTTTACCATGGTAACAACAGTTTCTGCCAAAATACCACAGTTACAGCAAAAATAAATAAATAAATAATTTGGTAACTTGGTAGCCATTGATGTCGTAAAAAATAATGAAATGACAAAAGTTTCTGAAAGCTTCTTACACTACAAAAAATCCAATATTCATTTAACAGGGTTTTACAGTAGTGAGTGACAGTAACTGTTATTGAAGCAGTAAAATGATTGGCTATACCATAAATACACTTAAACTTGCTTTGGATAAAGCAACTTTTGGCCCAAATCTGTGCCAAAAGCCTGAGATTTCAGCCACAAAAGCCAAAACTTCAAGCAATATTATCACCCATTTATACAGTACATTAAACTAAAAAGGGCTAATTAATGTAACATTTAATAAATTGTATTTTCAGTCATTGTTGTCTATCAATAACATCTCAGCAACGTTTATGAGAAATCAAATACATGATCATTTAAAATAGCCTAGAGAATAAATTATAAAAAGTATCTAATAATGAATAGTTTATGGTTGTAAAAATTAAACCTAAAAATTACATTTATTCTTATTGAGTTGTTCCACAAAAAAAAAAAAAAAGAAAGAAAGAAAGAAAAGAAACTACGTTCTGAGAATATTAGCAGGGCCATAACCACAATATTTTGCAACTGAAACATTGTACCGACTGACAGTAATTTCCAAGGATGCAAACTAGTCACCTCTGGCGAAATTCACCGTTTTGAACTGATAATATGTCATGTACAATACGTGATTGGTAATGTCACTCCTAATTGTGAATGTGAAAACATTAAAGGCGGGCAAACACGGAGCGAGTGCGATCAAGTGGAAATCATTAGTGCTCGTGTGGTCGCGGCTCGCATCATGTGAGAGGAATTAAGGGCCAGTTACACTAGGCTTTGAGCACACAATTTGTTTTCAGACAACGCAGCGAACCAGGACATGATGTCACACTGGAGGGCTTCTGGTATAAGTAAATAATGAATCACAAATAACAAATAAAATGATATTACAAATTTTAAAGTATATTGTCAGCTCACTTTCCTGCAACTAAATCTCACAGCTTTGAAATATGTATCCTTTGGATTGAGCGAAGAGGTCAGCGTGTGACGTTTCGGTCTCCTATTGGTCGTGCATCCTCTTGTCGTACGAATTCACGGTTCACAGTTCACCAAACTTGAACTTTGGTACGTAGCATTGTATGAACTTTTTTCGCATGAGCTTACATTTTCGCTCTGCTGCATTCGGATGCGTTTGAATGGGAGTAATGGAGCGCGAAGTGTAGTGTGATCACCCCTTTACGAGCGGAGCCGAGCGGACACTCATAATATGTGTAGGGGCTCACGTCATGACCTCCTATAGTGCCTTTTAGAAAATTCACTTGACATTGTCTTAGATAATGATCCATAAAACACAAGAGCGTTATCACCCTCAGATTAGAACTAGAACATAGTTAGTCCACTTCCATTTTTTTCCATTTTCCATCAGTTTGTTTGTTTAGCAAGGACAAGGTTTTTTGGCAAGGACAGTTTCATACAGTATACTGTATATTTTTAATGCAAATATTATTTGTAAATAATTTACAATCAATTTGAGCTTTTCTAACTAATTTCCTTAGTACTTTAATTAATTCTGACATTTGTACAGAATGAAGCACAGTGGTCTTGTTTTAAAAGAGACCAGGGTTCATGAACTGCAACTATTTTATTTTAGGTACATCCTTGTCAGGTCTGTGGCACCAGTTAAATGAGCTGTTCACCTAAAAATACAAATTTATGCCATTTACTCACCCTTATGTAATTCCAAAGCCATATGCTGTTACTTTTTCTTGGAAAATAAAAATAGATATTTTAAGCAGCTCTGTTCCACAGATTAAGAATTTATATTGAGTAGAAGCTGTCAAGATTCAAAAAGGAAAAATATTATAAAGCACTAGTAAAGGTTCAGTATAAAGACCCAATAAAAGTAGTCCATATGAAAAAAAAAAAATGAGGGTGAACAACTTGAGGGTGAGTAAATAATTCTGTACATTTTCTTTTTTTTTTTTGCTAGCCAGCTGACAGTCATGTCATTTTACAGATACATCAATGATAAAAAGAAATTCAAATTATTTTAGTCTTTTCGACAGCACAAAATAGAAAGGTAAGCTGTGTGAATCAGGCAAATTGCTAACAATGCAGACACAGTGGTAGTCTTGTACTGTGTGAAATAAAATAAAAAAATATATATTAATAATAATTTTTGGCCTTTATCACATTTAAAGGCTTTATTCATAAAAGTATGCATTCAGCACATTTACTATTTTAAAGAACCAAAGAGGACCATTATATTTGTGACCTCAACACCCGCTCAACACCCTTTAGTGGTAATAAGGTTAATTTCGAGCATATCGCTGCACCAGAATTAGATAGCATGCACATGGTGGTGTATCTCTCAGCGTTTGATGCACGTCAGGAGTAGAGGGCAGGTGCGATTGCTCCCATTGCGCCCTGACCTGTCGCCCGATGGTGAATTATTCCACACCAGCCGCGACAGAACAGTTTAGAGGTGATGAATCGCCCTGGTACTTGGCAGGCGATGTGAATTTCATTTCCCCCAAACCGGCAGGTGTCTCGTTCTTCTCCCCGCGACGTGCGGAAACTCTGTTCCCATTGAGCCGGAGCACGTCCTTTTTTGCCACGTGTCTTCCACTGACAGTTCTATTACGAAGAAAAATGAACAGGGGACATTAACCGTGTTGTCCTGCCACAGTGCCTTCTGAAAACTATCTGTGAATATAGTGACTGAGGCAGCCTTTAGGTTATTAGATTAAAGAAATGAGCCACCCGAGGCCATGCATTACAGTGATTTTATCACAGGTAAGTGGTGTTCCAAGGCCTAAGGCCCCCTTTAAATGTGATAAAAGGCAACAATGTACAATACATCAATAACTACATTTATTATTATAATAATCAGATTAAACAATTATTCCACATATGGTACGTTAACCTTAAAGGGATAGTTCACTCAAAATGAAATTAAATGAAAATGCTCTCATCATTTACTCACCCTCATGTCATCCCACCTGTGTATGACTTTATTTCTTCTGCAGAACACAAATTATGACTTTTAGAAGAATATATCCGCTCTGTAGGTCCATACAATGCAAGTGAATCGGTGCCAAAATTTGGAATCTCCAAAAATCACATAAGTCAGCATAAAAGTTATCCATACAACTCCAGTGTTTTAATCCATCTCTTCAGAAGTGATGTGATAGCTGTGGGTGAGAAAGAGATCAATATTTAAGTCCTTTTTTAAGCTGAGAAATTCTTCTAAAAATCTTCATTTGATTTCAGCAGAAGAAAGAAAGTCATACACATCTGGGATGGCATAAGGGTGAGTAAATGATGAGATAATTTTCATTTTTGGTTAACTATTCCTTTAAGGTGTGGTCACACTAGATGTAAGCATGTGAAATCACTTGGGACCCCATAAAGAACATGCTCTAGGGTTATTTAAAGTTGCACTCAGTAATTTTTTTCCTCATATAAAAAGTTTCACTTCTAAAGAAATAAATAGTCATTTTGAAACATGTATAAAATCATTACCACTCACGTGAGATGAAGAGTTCGGTTAGTCATATCAGTAACCTTATAAAAGCTCTTTTATTCTACATGGGGCAGGGGTGCCTCACGGGGGCAGCCATGTTAGCATCACATGACCAGCTGAATACTACTCTCTTAATCTCAGTAACTGCTCTGTTTTTGGACACTTTCACTCATGGATTAAATTAATCCTGTTTTACTGTGCACAGTGAATTTCTACAATGGCACTGGTAACTGAAAACTACTGTGTTTGAATGATGCAGCATCCAGGTCACTAGGTGTCAGTGTAAGTCATACTTCGACTTCAAAAAATTACTCTGTGCACTTTTAATAAATGAAAAATAACAAATAACATATTATTAATGTTATTTTATGTTAAATATAGTATCTCCACTTTCCCACAATATTACAAATGGCTTTGAACGTGGCTCATCCAATATGCTATTTACTTACACTGCAAAAAGGAGTTCGATTTTGGTCTGTTCTCACCCAAAACTGATTGGGTTTCTTCTAAAGACATGGATTAAACCACTGGAGTCATATGAATTCCTTTTATGCTGCCTTTATGTGCATTTTGGAGCTTCAAAGTTTTGGTTACCATTCACTTGCATTGTATGCACCTACAAAGCTGAGCTATTCTTTTAAAAATCTTTGTGTTCTGCAGAAGAAAGAAAGTCATACACATCTGGGATAGGATGAAGGTGAGTAAATTATGAGAGAATTTTCATTTTTGGGTGAACTATTGCCTTAAAAAGATCTATTCGAAATGTGACTGCACCATCAATTGCCTTGTTTCTTCTGGATATTACTTATGTCATAATGTTATGTTATGGATATTAAAATGCTTTACATGTTCAAAGTCAACTGGTATGTCTAGCAGAAAGGCACTGATGTAGCCATCTCTGACTGTGTGCAAGTAATTGTTACCTTGATTTATGAACACCTTTGAAATGCCAAGTTTCGACCTGCTGGTAATGTCCATACATACACTATAAAAACTGCAAAGAGTTACTTGAGTTGTTCTAATTCTGAGAGCAACATGCACTGAGTTTCAAGCAGAATGGAATAAGTTTTCCTCAGTCAAACAGATAGAGACTCCTGTTGAGTTAAAAGCAAGAGAATTGAGAAAACATCACAGGCAGGATTTTGAAAGGTGAGCACAGGCTTTGATAGCAGTCTGACTTCTGTTTTTATTGTAAGGCTTTTTTATACTTTCACAGCATCATGGTCTGAAACTCCAACATGATCACACGGGAAGTCAACATATTGTTTTTGAGAGTTCCAGTACCCTAGGATCGGCTACATTATGCAGACTCACCGACAAGTGCAATCTCCTATTAGACATTTTTGCATCAGCTCCAGCCTGTTTACCTTCCTCTGTGGCATGGCCGGAAGGGCATCACATCAGCAGTGTAGGAGAACTAGGTTCAGAAACCAGGAAGTAAACGTGCTCGCAAAATCAGTGACGAGCATGATTCGGACGATGCATTTCCCTATAACATTACATTTTTACTCCACTGATGGTTAGGTTTAGGTTTTGGGTTGGGAGTACAGTTTATAAAATATGCATTCCTCTTCCCTGTATTACATCCTGTACAGCTGAAAAAAAGAAAAAACTCACTTCACAACTCACTTTTGGCGCCCCTCTGTGGACATTACAGAATTGCGAATTTTAGTGAGAACAGACCAATTTTAGCTAAAGAAAAGTCAACCTACTGTTTCGGATTTCACTGTGATATCAGTCTGGTAACTCTGAGGACCAATTCTAAAGTTTCATTTACATTTACATTTATTCATTTGGCAGACGCTTTTATCCAAAGCGACTTACAAGAGAGGAAAACATAAGCAAATCATCTTAGGAGATTTAACTTAATTTAATTTCATTTAACTTAAGTTCATTGATTTTACATTCATTAACAGCAGCTCTCAATATTTCAATATTGGGTAATATAAATTTTGCTGTGTTTCACAGAACCCATATATGCTGCTGTTGTGATGTTAGATTTAGTAACAGGAGAGTTGTGAGTGTCTGGAGCTGGTGTGCGTAAAACCGCCTCGCGTGCATGAATTTGGGGGGCGGAGCTTCCAAAGGAGCACTGAAGGGAGGGGTGTGTTTGTTTTGGCAGTTGAGTTCAAATATCAACAGTCAGTGGCGGCTGGTGGAAAATCTAGGTAGGGCTGTACCACATACAACAATTTCAGCAACCATCCCAGTATGATTTAATGAAACAGTGAAAGTTAAAGAAAAAGTTTAAGAAAAACAGTTAAAGGGATAGTTCACCCAAAAATTACAATTCTGTCATCATTCCCTCACCCTCATGTTGTTCCAAACCAGTTTGACTTTCTTTCTTCTGTGGAACACAAAAGAAGATATTTTGAAGAATGTTGGTAACCAAACAACATTGGTGCCCATTGACTTCCATTATATGAAAAAAAAAAAAAAACATTGAGACATTTCTCAAAATATCTTCTTTTGTTTTTTTCCGAAGAAAGAAAGTCATACAGGTTTGGAACAACATGAGGATGAGTGAATGATGACAGAATTGTCATTTTTGGGTGAACCGTCCCTTTAAGAAAAGGAAATATTCAAAATAATAAACAATATTGTAAATGTCAACTGACCTTGGAATTATAACACATGGAGATTTATTTGAAAATGTCAGCTATACACAAAAACACTACACTGGGGCTCAACATGTAATGTACACTACCAGTCAACGTTTGAGTACATCTGCTTGACACCTGGTTATTCATTAAACAGCTATGAGGAATTAATTTACCGGTCTCAATTAAATGGTGATGCCTCCATGACCTAGTTAAACAAATGAGACTGAGGACAACTATTTACAAGAAAACTCAATGTGGTGAAAAAACCTGCATGATTTCCTGACAGCTTATTTGTACAGGAATTTTGCTCTTCTCTCCTTCTGAGTGGCAAACTTCTCAATGACTTTCTTATTGAAGTCAGCAATGTCCCTGACAAGTTTCTTCTCCATGGAAAGCATAGCCAGAGCATTAAGGCGATCCTGTGTCATGGTGTTTCTCAGGAAGGTCTTGATCCTCTTCAAAGTAGAGAAGCACCTCTCTCATTCGGCTGTTGTCATGGGTGTGGTGATAAGGATCTTGAGAAGACTGACAGTCTCTGAGAAAGTACTCTGAAGTTTGTTGTCCATGAAAAACTAGTACAGAGGCACTGCACCACCGCTAGCCTTGAACTCACTGTTCTCATAGATGAGGGACAGTTCTGTTTTGAGCTTGGCCTTGTTCAGCATAGGGTACGCCTCCACTGTTGTTTCAAGCGCTGCATCAGCGAACTTCACACTGTGTTGTGGGAACAAGCTGATGAGGTGCTGGGTGAAGGAGAACCACTCCTTGGCATGCATCAGGATGTTATCACATACCTGTAAAATATACAGTACATCATCAGCTTAAATTTACAATAAAGCTATTTTGATGAAAGTGATTCTGACTGAACACATGCCTATGTCCAAGTCAGTTATATGATTACTAAGGTTTGAAAACCAGTATTCTTAATTGCACTTTACAGTATGTTTACTTCTCCTGATCTTTAACTTGCTATTGGTTTCCCCAACAAAACAAGGTCTACAGGTGCATGTCAATAAATAAACCACCTATTTTCTGTTACATGTGAGGATGCCTTATACACTGAATTCCTTTCCTGTGTGTGGATAACAAAAAATCATCATGCTGCTTGTGACTGCTCTGTCATAAACCTGGAATCTAAGGAGTGAACAAAAATATGAATGCAAATTTAAATTGCAGACAGCCTGCTGCATCATTCAACTGAATTCAGCTGTGGTAATATGCCATCCTGTGTCTGTTTTGTTTTGTTTTTTTTACCTCTGTAGCCAGCCTCTGTTGTTCTCCTGGTCCCAGCATCCTCCGTCGCTTTATGGGCTGGTGCTGCTGGTCAGATTCACTGTGCCACAGAGAGGGAATGGAGGCTCTGGTCCAGAAAATGAAGTTAATAAATAAAAAATAAAGTGACATGCTCTATGACAATCATTCACTTTGATGGCAAGGCACATATAGGCATTTACAGACTGCTGGAATTGAGCAACTCATCTTTCTAATAACAACAGCTTTATCAGCCAATAGTAAATATAGTTTTTTACCTGATCGTTAGCATCTCATCTGCCTGAATGCCGATAAAATCAGCGGCCTTTACTTCCTCCAGAATGTAATCCTTGAGCATTGACAGCATGCAGTCCAACAGTTCGTTCTGTATCGTCTTTGACGTGCCTTTAAAAACGGTTGCTGTCTTAAGGTGCTCCTCCAGCACAATGTCTAGGGAGGCAACAAAATCTACAAATCCCCTCAAAATGCCAGGGTTGTAAAAGGCGTCAGTCTCGTCATGCCTACGCAAGGCCAACTCAAAAGCCCCGCAAAACTTCACACAATCGATTATTTTGGATAAAATGTGCCTGTTTTTATCCACCTCCTCATTGTATTTCCTCATCGCAATCCTGTGCGATGTTCACTCTTGGCTAGATTGACAGAATTATCCATGTGTGCCTTGGTGTTCTCGTGTTTCCTTACTTTCTCAGACAGGTGCTTCATATCTCTCACCCCCGTAGCTGTCCATGCTGGATTTGTCCCTGTTGTTTTAATAAGCAAGCACGGAAAGCAAAATAAGCCATTAGCATAACCGCACCCACATAGCCAGGCCTTTTTGGTGTACCAACTACGAGAGAAGCCTTGCGTGTACGGCTTCCCTTTTCCGCTAGCCTGCTGTCTGATTGCGAGGTCAGGTTGATCTGGGCCCAGCTCTTTCACCTCTAGTTTTTCTGCCAAAGTTCTCCTCTCAAACGGACTTTGGAAGAGAGATTTTACAGAGTTAGGGTTGGGTTTGGAAGCAGTGTTAATTGCGCTCGCCATTGTCATGTAGTTAAAATGGCGCCCCTACAGACTAGTCCTGACTTTAGCAGTGGCTCGTTAGGGGCGATAAAATAATCACCCTTTTCGTATTAGATTTGAGGACGCTGATTGGCTACATTTTATGTCCTATCTTGAATATGTTCATATCTTGAATCAGCAATTGGCTAAATTGCTACATAGACCCGCCTCCTGTGGGCAATCCTCTCTATTGCCCCAGAGCTGAACTTGAGACATGCAGACAGGCAGAGGGTGGACATGTAGGGAAAGCATATATTTTGCACAGATGATTTTCTATCATATCATAGAAAATCATATCATGTTTCTCAGGAATCGCTGAGTGCACCTTTAATTTGTGCATTTATTTATTTAGGGGTAAATCTGATGCTTTCCATGTTATTGCATGTTTGAAATTGACCCACCTACTTTGTAAGTTTTAATTATATCTGCCAACTAGGCTGGAAATTAATAAAATCTCAAAAGTCATGGAAAAGTAATTTCTACAAGTCAAAAGTAATTTGTGAAATCTCCAGTAGCTGGTCCTGGCATAGGCGATATAGGCAGCCGCCTAGGCGGGACAGGGTACCTGATCCTCCACGTGCAGCAATGACAGCAGATCCTTGGCATTCTAGCGGTCAGTTTATCCAGATACTCAGGTGACATTTCACCCCACGCTTCCTGTAGCACTTGCCATAGATGTGGCAAGGTCTTGTCGGGCACTTCTCATGCACCTTACAGTCTAGCTGATCCCACAAAAGCTCAATGGGGTTAAGATCCATAACACTCTTTTCCAATTATCTGTTGTCCAATGTCTGTGTATCTTTGCCCACTCTAAACTTTTTTTTTTTTTTTTCCTGTTTCAAAAGTGGCTTTTTCTTTGCAATTCTTCCTAGAAGGCCTGCCCCCCTGAGTCTTCTCTTTACTGCTGTACATGAAACTGGTGTTGAGCGGGTAGAATTCAATGAAGCTGTCAGCTGAGGACATGTGAGGCGTCTATTTCTCAAACTAGAGACTCTGATGTACTTATCTTCTTGTTTAGTTGTACATCTGGCCTTCCACATCTCTTTCTGTCCTTGTTAGAGCCAGTTGTCCTTTGTCTTTGAAGACTGTAGTGTACACCTTTGAATGAAATCTTCAGTTTTTTGGCAGTTTCAAGCATTGTATATTCTTCAAAACAATGATTGACTGAAGGGTTTCTAGAGAAAGCAGTTTCTTTTTTTGCCATTTTTGACCCAATATTGACCTTAAGACATCTCAAAAACAAACACAAAGACAATGTTAAGCTTCATTTAATGAACCAAATAGCTTTCAACTGTGTTTGATATAATGCCAAGTGATTTTCTAGTACCAAATCAGCAATTTAGCATGACTACTCAAGGATAAGGTGTTGGAGTGATGGTTGCTGGAAATGGGGCCTGTCTAGATTTGATCAAAAATGACTTTTTTCAAATAGTGATGGTGCTGTTTTTTACATCAGTAATGTCCTGACTATACATTGTGATCAGTTGAATGCCACTTTGGTGAATTAAAGTACCAATTTCCTTCCAAAAAAAATCAAAATCTGAACATTATTCCAAACTTTTGGCTGCCAGTGTACAAACACACATACTTTGAAGCTCCAGAAAGCACATAAAAGGCAGCACAAAAGTAATCCATAAGACTCCAGTGGTTAAATCTATCTTTAGAAGCGACATGATAGATGTGGATGAGAAATAGATCAATATTTAAGTCCCTTTTTACTCTAAATCTCCACTTACACTTTCAGATGTGAAAGTGAAACTAAACAGGCATCAGATGTGACTTTCAGATTTGAAAGTGGAGATTTAGAGTATAAAAAGGACATAAATATTGACCTGTTTCTCATGTTGTTGTTGTTGATAATAAGGGGGACACCGCATCGGATATCACCTAGGGCACCAAGCCAGAACCGCCACTGGAAATCCTTATGGTAAATTTAAAAAAAATTTAGTATAAGAGATAGATATTGCTCATGTAGAGCAAAACTTGCTTCCAATCCATATGTCCAATTTGTCAATAGGTCATTCTTTTAAGGCAATTCTTTAAAATAAAAAATAAAAATAAACGCACATAAATCGGTCTAAAAGATTCATTAGAAAATGTCATGTTAAATCACTGGTCAGGTGGGAACCCTAGTGAAAACAATCTCAACATATTTGAGCATTATATATATATATAAACAATTGTCAGGCACAATGCGTTTACTGTTTAAGAGCACTCTCATGCTTTGCTTTCTCTTTTTCTAATCCACATCTCTCTGACTCACTGCTCAGCCTCTCTTCATGCTATTACCTGGCCTGATGCTTTGGCCAGTCTTCTGAAGAGCTGAGCCACTGTCATACAATACAGCAGGTCCTTAATCTTTATCCACTCACCGGCCCATTTCAGCCCTGCCCGGACCGAGATAGAAGGAAAAGGATTTAATGCTCTCTCTCCTTCCTGACTTCATTACATCCCCAGACAAACATCATCGCCACTCATTCAGACCTTGAACTCTGTCGGTTGCCCCACAGAGACCCCCAGGATCCTGTGTGCATCAAGCGCAGCGTCACATCTTTAAAGTCTGATTCTCTGGTTTATGACGCACACGCTACTCATCTGCTCCGAACTCAATTTAGCCTTCACTGGCTAATGTGTCATATTATACAGACATGGGTTCGCCGTAATGTGTCATTGTATCCATAAACGTTTCTTGGTTTATAGGTACAGAATCTTTCTGAGTCAGCATGTCCTTGAGTGTAGATCAGTACACAGTGGGTTCATAAAGATTGTAAAAAATTGCATTCATATGGCCAAAATTAGTTTGACAAGCTTCTTAGCTTGTGCATTGTCCATGATAATACTAAGGACCTTCTGATGCCCATGTTGGAGTATGAACATGAGCTATTGTGTGTTCATTCACTGCCATCTAGTGAAAATTTCGAATACTGCACCAGTGTTGGATCTAGCAAAGTGTTTTTGTGGGCATTCCTTAAAGGACAAGTAACACCCAGAAATAAAAAAGGCAAATAATGTTGCAGTCAATGTAAACTCACATTTCGAATAGAGCTTCTTAAAGGAATCGTTCACCCAAAACATTCTCTGCTCATTTAATCACCCTCATGCCATCCTAGATGTGTGACTTTCCTTCTTCTACAGAACACAAACGAAGATTTTTAGAAGAATATCTCAGTTCTGTAAGTCCATACAATGCAAGTAAATGGTGAGCAAAACGTTGAAACTCCAAAAATCACACAAAGGCAGCAAAAAGTAATCCATAAAACTCCAGTGGTTAATCTATGTCTTCTGAAGCGATCTAATAGATTTAGGGTGAGAACAGACCAAATGTAGCTCGTTTTTTCACTGTACACCTTTCAATAGCAGTCTCTAGGCATGATCATGATTTCAAGCTCGATTACACTTCCTAGTGCTTGATGCATGTGCAGAGCGCTAAACGGCTTTAGAAAGTGTAATCGAACTTGAAATCATGATCGCCAAAAAGAATGCTGATGTCAAGATTTAGGAGACTTGTTTTTCTGCAGAAAAATAGGCGTTTTCCAATCAGTGGGCATTTTCCAACTGCTTTACACGATTTGCCAACTACATTGAGATTCCCTACTTTCATTGGTTGTTGAAAAACGCCCTTCTCGATTTGAAAATACCCACAGAATGAGAAACACCCATTATTGTTCCGCAGAGACATATACTTCAGATTTAGAGTGAAATAGGAGTTGTATTTTGGTCTGTTCTCACCCCAAACATACTGGATCACTTCTGAAGACATGGATTAAACCACTGGAGCCATATGGATTACTTTTATGCTGCCTTTGTGCTTTTTGGAGCTTCAAAGTTTTGGTCACCATTCCTTTGCATTGTATGGACCTACAGAGCGGAGATGTTCTTCTAAAAATCTTTGTGTTCTGTAGAAGAAGGAAAGTCATATGAGTTTAAGATGACATGAGGGTAAGTAAATGATGAGAGAATTTTAATATTTGGGTGAACTATTCCTTGAAGATACCAAACCACGCCCTTTACATGTTACGCCTACCACCAACCACGGCCACTACATAATGCACATTAAAAATGACCACGCCAGTGAATACAACACAACACTTTGTAAATATTTCAACATGATATAACACCATTTCCTCCATTTATTTATTCTATTCAATATGTAAAACACTTGTAAATGAAAGGAGGGCCAATTTCAGTCTATCATTTACTCACCTATGTGGCCCTGTCATATAAGAGTTAAGAAGTCACTGCGTTATGTTAAAAACAATGTGTGATGAGAGTAAATTAGTAACTGATTATTAATGTGTAGACTGGAAAATAAAAATGCTTGTCTGGGTAATAACATTTCATTAACAGGAGTGAAATGTGCTTATGTGACTATATTGGATTAAAAATTGTACTTGGAATTGCGCTACTTTTGAACCACACACCAAAGCAGTCACGTGGTGGAGCCCATCCTCCTCTGGCTTTACAATAAATGTACACAAATCGCAATTTTATTTAGCTATAGTTGGCCTATGTGTAATACAAATCATGTGTTAATTGAAAAGATTCCATTTGCAATTTTACTTTGTTATTAAGACAATGTTTTAATGATACTGATAAGTAATCTTTAAAGTCTATCCAAAATTAATAGGGGTATTAAGACAAATATCCTACGATAAGCGATGAATTCAGGCACAAAAGTCTCTAAAAAAGGATAGAAATTCATGGCTCTATAGTAGTCCAGAGGCTTCTTTGCTTTGGTGTCCCTTCTACTCTTCAAGGTTTCAACATAATGATCAAATTCAAATTTGGAAAAGAGTGCTTTTACAGTAAGGTTGTCATCCATGCAAAATGTGAATTGTTTAAGAGTAATACATCAATACCCACAAATGGAGAGAATAAAATAACCTGAACTCTGAACAATCACATTTCCTTATAAACAAAAGGGATATGGGCAGATCTATGTTGCCTGTTTAAGTGAAATTAAAAACACAGAAACATCAAGGACTGACATCTCAGCATCCCACATTTATTAACTTGTGCCTGTTTATACAAACAGAGATGTATTAAATGTATTGAGCCTTGCCATTGAGGCCCCTATGGTCCCCGTTTCGGCTGCCCCTGAGGGACCAGTCTCAGAAGCAGCCCCGGAATTCCCAGTCTCAGCTGCAGGCAATGGTCACGCTGTACCCTACCATGTCGGTCTCAATGGCAACCCTTCAATTCCCAGCCTCAGCTGTAGCCCATGAGTCCACTCTAGTGCTTTCATGGAGGTCCCTCTTGTCCCTGTTTCAGCCACCCCTGAGGGCCCGTCTCGGTGGAAGCCCCGGAGTTCCCAGTCTCAGCTGCAGGCAATGGTTACTCTTAAGTCCTGCCATGGAGGCCCCCGTGATCCATGTTTTGGCTGCCCCTGAGGATTAAACACAAGCAGGAAGACTGGGCTGATGAGTTAGTGGCAGGTCTTGAGAGCACCATCTGGCATTCTGACTTCTGTGGGGTAAAGTAGAATAAATTAAAATGTCAACATGCCTCACTGGAAATTAAACACACTCTTTACTTACGTTCTTTACCTTGCAGTTTTGAGGCACTCTGTAACAGTTCGTAGCCCTCTGACTTCTCACTCTCCAGATGGTGTCGGTCCATGGCCCTCCTGATGACACAAGGTGTTTTGTCTTGGCTGGTCACCTGAAGTACATGTTCAGTTTCATCTCAAGATGAATTATGCAAAGTTATGCAAAATATTGCAAGGCTGTCCTTCACATCACATGATGCAGATCTTATGTCTCTCACTCACCAGGATGCTCTTGTACACACTGCCATGGTCTACATCAAGGCTGACCCTGATGATGCAGAAGTCATTCACCTGCTGGTTGTACAAGGGTATTGACAGAGAGGAAGAGTTAGAGAGACTGGAAATTTGGGAGGCCTGCCTGGTGGAGATGGAGACTGAAGTTGAGGAGGTGGATTTGCTAAAGCCAGAGTCCTGTTCCAAGTTTATTTAAGATGAGGATGTGGATGCCTCAGAGGGCTGGGAAATATATGAAAAGTGATTATTTTTATAAAAAAAGATAGATAGATGAGTTTAAAGCTCATTAAAATGCATATTAATGCAGGGCAAATGACAAAAGACGATTTAAAAAGTGCAAATACCTTGGAAGAGGAATCAGATAGAAGCTCGGTTGCACTGGACTTTGAGTTAGATCACTGGTGGCTCGATCTCACAGGACTGAGAGTAGCTGGAAAGGTAAAGACAACATAGATTTTAAACATCTTAATTTAAGATCTCTTTCTTTCTCTCTCTCTCTCCCCCCATTTTCTTTCTTTCTTTCTTACCTCCATCTCTGTAAGTGTCTCTACTCTCCTAAACCACTCAGTGAAGTGCTGGTTTTGCGTGACCTTATAGTAACTGCAGGTCAGCTGCAGCAACCTGATCTGTGCAATTAATTCATATTCCTTAATAACAGACAGAAATGCTCATTTCTATTTATGGTTATTGTGCAACAGAAATGTTAGTCTTAGTCCAACCTCTACAATATTATCATTTCTGTGCACATGAACTCACTTCTCAAAATTGATCCTCCCATCCTGAAAAAATAATAGACTACATTTTAGGAAGGCAAAATATTACATTAAAAGGTCCATTTCTTCTCCATCCCCCTCACCTCAAGATGATCTTTCAGCACAGTGTCTAACATGACGACGTCAGTAAGGAAAGTTCCAAGGTATGGAACAATTCCATACATGACCCCCTTAACAGCAGGAAGAAGGTGAGAGAAAAAAAAAAATGGAAATAAAGATACAGGTCTGATTTCCTGCTGTCATGTTAATCTGACATCACTTCACATTTATGCATTTGGCAGACGCCTTTATCCAAAGCGACTTACAGTGCACTTATTACAGGGACAATCCCCCTGGAGCAACATGGAGTTAAGTGCCTTGCTCAAGAACACAATAAACGTGGCTGTGGGGCAACCTTCTGCTTAACAGTTCTGCGGCTTTAACCCACTACGCCACCACTCCACTGTACTGACAACTTTTCTTGTACATACCATTTCTCTTTGCTGCCGGTGTTTTCTCTGGGCTCCTTTGTTCATCTTGAAGACATTTGAGGTGCCCTCCTGTGAAGATATCAGTTTCAAATCAACTTTTAAGTTGGATTTCAAAAGGCCAAAAGTTCTGCTATGCAGATATCTGGTTGCCATGAAGAAAAAAAAAAAAAAAAAAAAAAAAAAAAACACTTGCCTGAAATTGTCAGAAAGATCAAGTTCACAGCCATAATACAAGAAGGTTAAAAAATTTCTTGGGTATCACAACCACAGAGCATTCTAAATTCACTCTAATTTGTATAGTGCAGATGTCTATCAATTACTAGAAAATACAAAAGCAACAAATGCTGACAGCCAGTGCAGGTGGCTTACAGTGTGCTTTTACAAGTATGAAAAATGCATACTGAAAATGTGCATGACTGCTAACAGAAAGATGCAGCTTAATTCAGTGAGTTTAACATGGGGTAACACCCACACACGTTGGTGCAGCTATCCTTATGAGGACTCTCCATAGACATAATGATTTTTGTACTACAGATTGTATCCCCTAACCCTACCCTTAAACCTAACCCTCACAAAAAACTTTCTGCATTTTTACATTTTCAAAAAAAACGTTGTTTAGTATGTTTAAGCGATTTGAATTATGGGGACACTAGAAATGTCCTCATAAACCACATTTATAGCATAATACCCTTGTAATTACCAGTGTTTAACTTAAATGTCCTCGTAAACCACCCAAACACACACCCACACACACTTTAGCAAATATTTTATTCACCTTAATGAGAAGCTCTCTGCTGAGAGCGTAGTTGTTGAAAAGATGTCACACAACTCTTGGAAAGTGTGATAGATAACTTTCCATGTATGCAGTGCGAAACTGTCTCAGTTATACACGTTAAATCCACATGAAATCCAAACACAGTAATAAACTCACATTTAACTGCACGTTACTCTTCTCGACCCACAAATCTCGACCCTCATCTCCAAATGCCAAACTATAAATCACGCATGTCTTTCACAAAATTGGTTTAGATGGTTTAGCTTCAACAAGCTAGGAAATAGAATGTTAAACTATTAACTTTGACTCATTGTTGGCAGACTTTTGCCTGGACACCTCATTCCAGGTCTTCTTCAGTCGAAGGATGGCGGTGCTCTGGAGGGCTGACAGGATGGCTTTCAGAGAGAAGAAGCTCTTGAAGATACGGCACCTCTGATGTCAAGACATACAAACAAATATTCATGACTTGAGACAGTAAAACACTTATAGTTTAGACGGCTTGCTTATAAAAGAAGCCTTTAAGATACAACAGCAAGTCATTAGTTCCTACAACAAAGTAATGCGAGTGTGATGCCTCACCTTGGCAACTTCTGTCCAGTGCTCAATGAGCTTCGCTCTCTGAAAGGGCGTCAAAGCACTGTTACTCAGGCAGGTGGCGATAAAAGCGTTGGCTACACTGTCAAACTGAGCAACATTGGCCCGGATCATGGGGGCCAGGTGCTCTTTCCCCTTCTTGTCTCGCTGGGACCAAACACCACCCAAGCAATAGTAGGGCAAAACCCTCTTAAACAGCTCCTGTGATAAACAATGATTGCTGTCTGGTTACAGGAACCAGTTAAATTTGTTTCAAGCTTTTTAATGGTGAGAATGTTTTGCCGGAAACATTGGTGTCATTTACATTCAAGGAATTTCACTACATCCAAGAACTTTCAAATACTTTGTGATTCCCATCCCTAATCCTCAACCATTAGATTACATTGACTTGTTTTTTTTTTTATTATTATTACATTTGTTGATGTCTTACCGCATCCATGAGTGTCAGCTGATCAGCCATCACAGCAGGACTGAAGGACAGGAATTAAAAGGGGAAGAATTCCTTCTCCAAGCTGCTCTCCTCCAGCATGGCAAAGGGGAAGGTGGAGGGGTCATCTGCAGAGAATGAGGCAGGTTGCCAGTTTGGAAGACCATCTCTTATTTTTTCAGCCTTTAATTCAGAAATGACACTGTACCTTCAGGCTCAACCTCAGACTGCGCTGGAAACGCTCCAGCAGATCAAGGGCCAGTCACTTCATTTTAAATGGTCATTTGGTGTGACAAATTAATTTAGTTAAATCAGTTGAATAATATAAATAAAGACTTACTTCTTCAGCCCTGAGCGGTCTTCTGGAGGTCAGCTCAGGGAGTTTGCCATACCTTAGATATATCAGAAAGCATTTCAAAAATATTTTACAGTGTAATTTCATATTTCCAACAGCACATGGGGCCATTAACATGTTGTGAATAGATGGTCTGTGTACCTGTAGAGCAGCAGGTCCAGCGCCTGTTCTGAAGTGGCAAAAGCTTGGTAGGTGCCGAGGAAAACATGCATGTGCCTGTGATCGTTCCATTGAAAAGCTGACACCATGTCCTTCACCAACTTCTACAGGGTGCCAGCCTTTATGGTCCGACTCATGCATGAACTGAGAGCAGGATCTCCGTCCGCATCCAGCCCCTCACTGGCAGTCTGGTGGAGCGGCACCTTCCGGAGTCTGATGTTGTAGACGGCTCCCTCCACTACCTCCTCTAGAATCTCCGGATCCGAGCTCTACAGACAGAGAGAACCACTGAGTACTGTATCTGGTGCTTATACTCTGAACTCATTTATTACACAGTTATACAGTAAAGTTGAGTAACCAGATGTGCCAAGGATAATTTCGACTCATCCCTCCTTTTCTTAAAAAAAAAAAAAAAAAAAAGGGGTTATAGTGAGGCACTTACAATGGAAGTGAACGGGGCCAATTTTTGGAGGGTTTAAACCAAGTGCATAGATTTGGATTGAACATTGGAGGGGTTGCAGCATGAAGCATTTACCCATGTTTCCACTGATCATGGTATAAATAATGTCGAGGTTGTACTTGCAATTTCTTAGTATTGTGTATGTGCCACTTTAACTGACAGCATACACTCAAACTGAGTGTATGTAGGGCAGTGGTAGCTCAGCGGTTAAGGCTCTGGGTTACTGATCAGAAGGTCGGGGGTTCAAGCCCCAGCACCGCCAAGATGCCACTGTTGGGCCCTTGAGCAAGGCCCTTAACCCTATCTGCTCCAGGGGCGCCGTATCATGGCTGACCCTGCACTCTGACCCCAGCCTAGCTGGGATATGTGAAAAAGAAGAATTTCACCGTATATGTGCAAATGTATAATGTGTGATAAAGAAATTATTAATTATTAAATTAATTATTAAAAACTGTTAAACTCCAAACACTTAAAATATTTTGTACATTGAACATCTTGTACAATTTGCTTACATTTAATTACAAAAAATATATATATATATATATATATATATATATATATTTATTAAGATTTACTAATTTAAATTTAATTCCATCAAATTGAATTGAGTAATCTTTCAAAAAAAAAAAAAAAAATTTTGGTTAAACATCAAATTTAATTGTGTATAGTTTGTAATGAAACTGAAATGTGTAAATTTTAAAAATAGGCTTTTTTGTGTGTGTGTGTGTGTGTAGTGACCTAGAATTAGTGGATTTTCAAAATGTATACAAATTAAAAGCTATGATGTAAAATTAAGAAATAATCTACAATGATTTTTAGCTCCACTGTACAAAAGGTCAGATTTCCTTGCAGGCTTCCTCTGTTGCACACAATTCTCCTCGCAACATTATCAAATCTCAATGGATAACATGGACAATCAGGTTCTGAACAACTTCTAACAATATTTTTTTTAGTCTATGCCAGCTGAAGTACATGCTGTCATTAAAGCAAAAGGGCTGTATACCAAATAGCTTACTAAGAAATTCTAATTGTTTTTTTACCTTTTACTCAATATGCAGAGAGATATATATTATTTATTTATTTTTTTTTAAAAGTAAAATTACAAAGTGCAAAATAGAAACAGTTTCACATGAGGACTTATGCAGCCCACAACATAGGAAAAAACACATAACACAATTAGTGTGGCCTGTTTAAAGGGATAGTTCACCCAAAAATTAAAATTCTCTCATCATTTACTCACCCTCATGCCATCCCAGATGTGTATGACTTTCTTTCTTCTGTGGAACACAAATGAAGATTTTTTTAGAAGAATATCTCAGCTCTGAAGGTCCATAAATCCAAGTGAATGCTGACCAGAACTTTGATGGTCAAAAAGGTAAAAATAGTAGAATAGTAAAAAAGGACTTAAATATTGATTTGTTTCTCACCCACAACAATCATATCGCTTCTGAAGATAGGGCCCAGTCTCAGAGTTCTCCGTCTCAGCTGCAGGCAATGGGTGCACTGTAGCCCCACCATGGAGGCCCATCTGGTCCCTTTTTCGGCTGCCTCTGAGGGCCCAGTCTCTAAGGCAGCCCCTCAATTCTCTGCCCTTGAGGTCCCCGTCTCGCTGCAACCCAAGAATCCACTGCTGTCCTTTTAAAGAAGCCCTTGGTTATTGCAAACCCTTTCTGCTTCCTTTTTGGCTCTGGGAGTTCTTTTAGTGGCAGGTTGTAGGAGCACTGCATTTCCTCAGCAAGAAGTCATAATTGCCAGATGCCTTCATGGAATAAAAGACATTTCTTTCATCTGGCATCCTGATTTCTGTGGGGTAAAGTAGAACAAAAAATTAAAATGTCAACATGCCTCACTGGAAATTAAACACTTTACTTACGTTCTTTACCTTGCTGTTTTGAGGCTCTTCCGACTTCTCACTCTCCAGGTGGTGTCGGTCTATGGCTCTCCTGATGATGCAAGGTGTTTTGTTGTAGCTAGTCACTTGAAATACATGTTCATTTTATCTCAAGATGAATTATACAACGTTATACAAATATTGCAAGACTGTCCTTCACGTCACACAATGCAGATGCTTATGCCTCTCACTCACTAGGATGCTCTTGTACACATTGCCATTGTCTACATCAAGGCTGACCATATACACACACACTCAGCCAAAAAAAAAAAAAAAAAAACACACTATAACGTTGGCTGGCAATAAGATACACGCAGAGACGATAACAATGAAGTGCGATGATCCCAAGTGCAGTTTATTTACAAAAGTGATACCCAAGAACCCTAACTTTAAACATGAACAAAACTTGACTATGAATCAAACCATAAACATGACTTAACTATAGAGCCAACAATACTCGACAATGGCAAACATGAGGGTTAAATACTAGGACTTGGGAGAACACATGACAATGATAACCAATGAACACTTAGGACTCTAAACAAGATAACAAGACTGCTAACAACCTAATGAAACAATGAACCAATGGGGACAAGACACAAGAACATGGAAAACACATGACAAGATCACATAACAAGGAAACAGGAACAAACATGGCATGGAACTAATTTAAAGTAAAAGACATGAACAAAAACACACACAATCCTGACAAAATGGTCCTCTCACTTTCAACTGCTTTTATTTCAGCAAACTTAACATGTGTAAAAATTTATATGAAAAATCAAATAGGGGGTGGGGGGGCTCAAAATCAAAAGTAATAGTCAGTATCTGATGTGGCCACCAGCTGCATTAAGTACTGCAGTGCATCTCCTCCTCATGGACTGCACCAGATTTGCCAGTTCTTGCTGTGAGATGTTACCCCACTCTTCCACCAAGGCACTTGCAATTTCCTGGACATTTCTGGGGGGAATGGCCCTAGCCCTCACCCTCCAATCCAACAGGTCCCAGATGTGCTCAATGGGATTGAGATCCGGGCCTTCAAGTCCGACCAATCACCCCTGGTGAGACAAAACCGTGACTCGTCACTTTTTGCCTGTCCTGTCTGGTCCAGCGAAGGTGGGTTTGTGCCCATAGGCGACGTTGTTGCCGGTGATGTCTGGTAAGGACCTGCCTTACAACAGGCCTAAAAGCCCTCAGTCCAGCCTCTCTTAGCCTATTGTGGACAGTCTGAGCACTGATGGAGGGATTGTGCTTTCCTGGTGTAACTCAGACAGTTGTTGTTGCCATCCTGTACCTGTCCTGCAGGTATGATATTCGGATGTACCGATCCTGTGCAGGTGTTGTTACACGTGGTCTGCCACTGCGAGTACAATCAGCTGTCCTTCCTGTCTCCCTGTAGCGCTGTCTTAGGCGTCTCACAGTACAGACATTGCAATTTATTGCCCTGGCCACATCTGCAGTCCTCATGCCTCCATGCAGCATGCCTAAAGCACGTTCACACAGATGAGCAGGGACCCTGGGTTTCTTTTGGTGTTTTTCAGAGTCAGTAGAAAGGTCTCTTTAGTGTCCTAGGTTTTTATAATTGGGACCTTAATTGTCTACCATCTGTAAGCTGTTAGTGTCTTAATGACCGTTCCACAGGTGCATGTTCATTAATTGTTAAATAAATTGTGAAATAAATTGGTACTTTTATTCACCAAAGTGGCATTCAACTGATCACAATATATAGTCAGGACATTAATAATGTGAAAATGTACTATTACATTATGACATTTTTTAAACTACTTCAAAGAGTTCTCATCAAAAAATCCTCCACGTGCAGCAATGACAGCTTTGCAGATCCTTGACATTCTAGCTGTCAGTTTGTCCAGATACTCAGGTGACATTTCACCCCACACTTCCTGTAGCACTTGCCATGGATGTGGCTGTCTTGTCGGGCACTTCTCATGCACCTTACAGTCTAGCTGATCCAACAAAAGCTCAATGGGGTTAAGATCCATAATACTCTTTTCCAATTATCTGTTGTCCAATGTCCGTTTCTTTGCCCGCTCTAACCTTTTCTTTTTGTTTTTCTGTTTCAAAAGTGTCTTTTTCTTTGCAATTCTTCCCATAAGGCCTGCATCCCTGAGTCTTCTCTTTACTGTTGTACATGAAACTGGTGTTGAGCGGGTAGAATTCAATGAAGCTGTCAGCTGAGCACATGTGAGGCATCTATTTCTCAAACTAGAGACTCTGATGTACTTATCCTCTTGTTTAGTTGTACATCTGGGCCTTCCACATCTCTTTCTGTCCATATTAGAGCCAGTTGTCCTTTGTCTTTGAAGACTGTAGTGTACACCTTTTATGAAATCTTGAGCTTCTAGTGAAAGCTGTTTCTTTTTTGCCATTTTTGACCTAATATTGACCTTAAGACATGCCAGTCTGTTGCATACTGTGGCAACTGAAAAACAAACACAAAGACAATGTTAAGCCTCATTTAATGAACCAAACAGCTTTCAACTGTGTTTGATATAATGGCAAGTGATTTTCTAGTACCAAATTAGCAATTTAGCATGATTACTCAAGGATAAGGTGTTGGAGTGATGGCTGCTGGAAATGGGGCCTGTCTAGATTTGATCAAAAATGACTTTTTCAAATAGTGATGGTGCTGTTTTTTACATCAGTAATGTCCTGACTATACTTTGTGATCAGCTGTATGCCACTTCCGAAACAGCAAAATCTGTACATTATTCCAAACTTTTGGCCACCAGTGTGTGTATGTATATATATATATATATATATAGACTAATACATTTAATATAAACACTGTGAATGTTTATACAGTGTAAATAACATGGAAACACAATGATTTGTGTTATTTAAATTGTCTATTGTTGTGACAGATCAGACCACATTTTATGACCACATCATTTAGAAGTCCAGGTAAATCCAAGGGTTCACATCTGCATGTATGTTGTTGAACAAGTGAACCCTTACAAGCCCGATTAATTTAGCAGATGCTATAAGCACCTCATTAAAATGGTCAAGAGTCCATTACTTCATCTATCCTGGGTGCATGGTTGGATCTGAGAATTTCTGAAGATCTTCACAGGTGCCTGCAGACTCTCATATCTTCCTAACACACCAAGTTTTCTGGATCGGACCTGCAGAAACTAGCCTTTAATCTGCTGGAGTGTTTCCAGCATAGGCAACAGCCTTATGATCTTCTTAAGTCAGCATGAAGCAGAGTCCAGTTTTGCATTTTTTTAAATGTATTTTTTGGACAAACTTTAGTGAGTTCAACAAAAGAGAAAAACTGAATTAATTTACTTATGGTGTAAAAAAAAATAGGGAATAAAATCGATAAAACAATTGTTTTTATTAATATGTACATGCTAAGGCACTGCCTGGGTATAATAGACAAACTGCTTCTTGGTCAAACACACCCAACACATACAGTAAAGCAAATTTACAAACTGTCATTTTTTGGGAAACATACAATCTGAAAGACCATTATTTCTTAAAATATGAATACTGCTTAAAATATTAACGCCGTTTGTATAGACAAACATAACCGGAACATTTTATAGAATACTGCAGAGCGTAAAATACAAAGCACTGAAATTTCTGAATTTGTTAGACACATCAGAAATTGAGTTACAAAAAAAAAAAAAAAAAAAAAAAACCCTTCCAGGGTTAAATTAAGCAAGATTAAGGTCAAATTCCAAATGAAATTAGAATGCTGAGAAATACAAATAAAAAACATCGAGCTAATTGGGGGGGGTTGTGTAGGAAGCACAGCTACTCCATTGAGCATGTGTCCAATAAACTTTGAACTTTAATTTAATCGGAAACATAACCAAACAGTGTTGAACAAAGTTAAACAATTAATTGTACACCAAACACCTTTCACTGCACAATTTGGTGAATTTTCAAATCATCTTTACATTACAACGCAAATGTTAAATGCAGTGTGAGGTTAAATATTTCCGGAAACGGGAGATGGGAGTGGAAAAAGAAACATCCTAATTGTTCTAGAAAACACACAAACATTAAAAGAAATACAAAATTAAAACCGAGACGTGTAGATACTACACATGTGAATATAGAGCTGCACATAAAGTATTTGCAGTATAGTTGCAAAACTTATTTCAGAATCACCTGGCACCAAAAACGTCGAAAAATTCAAGAGGTTAGATTAGCCCTGTCCGCCATGCCAGTATATAACTCTAGAACTCAAATTCCTAAAATAAAATGTTTGGAATACAATAAAACCCCTTGAGCACTAACATTCCAAATTATTTAACTGGTCTCAATTGGTCGCTCTAACATGTTCCTATAGCAACATACAGAAAGTAAGGAGACACAAACGATTGGGAAATCTCCATTAACGCACAAGATGCCAACTCTACTGCAAAAACAACAGAAGTGATGGCTCTTTTGATTGAGAAGGTTTATGGCTACAGAATATCTCTGTAATAAAGATACAAATAATTACAAAAGTACATTGCATATCATGAAAATACATAAATATTTCTTTGATTAGGTAAAATAATCAAGTGTATAACAACACCGGACATCTTCAGAAAACCTGGTATAGTAAACCCCAACTTGGGATTGGTTAATATAAATCAATCATGATACATGAGCTGCATGTGATTGTTCTTTGATGATAAAAGTGAATTTTTGGCTTTGTTATTGTTCTGTGATATGATTGATCAGTGCTGTTTTGCACATATGTGACTGGCTGGCATTGGATGATCTCACATTTCAAACAATCAGAGACTCTGATCGTTACTACGAAAGGAACGTTTTTGGCTTCATAATTGGTCCGTTTTGCTTCTTGACCAATTAGAGATTGTCGCGTCACGGGTCAGAGACTCGCTCTCTCGCTGACGACATCCTGGAGGCGCTTGAGCAGCACGTCATCGTTCTCTTGACGGAGGCATTTTGATGGCGACCCAGTCTCGTCTCCCTCCATGGTGAACGCTCTCTTTTTACTCACCCCACCCTGACGGATCATCTGATTAATGTCACTCAGCTCCTGAGGGGAAACAGGAAATCGGGGATTTGAGATTCACAAACGCAACTGACAAATACAGTCCACTAATTACGAGGTCAAACATTCTGAGGTCTTTATTCAAATGTATAATTTATTTATAACACCTACATGTATTATCTTTGATAAAAAAGTAAATTACAGAGTTTAAGAAAAAAAATTATAAAAATGTAATTACCATATTAATACCCAATGTATTGAGTGTTCATTTCTTTTCCAAAACACAATTCTTGACCCGTTTTCAGTTATAAAAATCTACCAAATCCTGATCCTCAATGTACACTTGCAGTATGGATTTTGAATTATCCCTCCAGTTACATTTGTGCTCCAGCATATTTTTGAAATTTGTTTTTACAAAAAAAAAAAAAAAAAAAAAAAAAAAATTATTATCTAATTGAATTGAAAACTATCACACCCAAATTTCAAATTGCATTTGACAAAGGATCATAATGGAAACTTTGTCATTTCTAGTGCTGCAACTAACGATTTTTTAGATAGTTGATTAATCTTTTGATAATTTCGATTAATCGGATAAAATCTATTTTATTTTCTGTATTTTTATTATTTTTTTAAATCAATATTTTATTAAAAAAACAATATAGATTTATGGTTGTTTGCTATACATTGTGGAAAAAAATAAGCTTCAAAATAAAAACTTCATATTGTTTGATATTAAATATAAATATATATATATATAGCACTGTGCAAATGATTTAGGCACTTGTGAAAAATGTTGCACAGTGAGGATGTCTTCATAAATAAATGTCATAAATAGTTTTCATTTATCACTTATCATACAAAGTCCAGTAAACAAAAAAGCTAAATCAATATTCAGTGTGACCACCTTTGCCTTTAAAACAGCCCCAATTCTCCTAGGTACACCTGGACACAGTTTTTCTTGGTTGTTGACATATAGGATGATCCAAGCTTCTTGAAGTATTCACCACAGTTCTTCTATCTATTTAGGGTGTCTCAATTGCTTCTGTCTCTTCATGTAATCCCAGACTGACTATGTTCAGTGGGGGGCTCTGTGGGAGCCATGCTATCTCTTGCTGTGTGCCCTGTTCTTCTATTCTAATCTCTTTTATTTGCAAAAGTAATGTTTGGGAGTCTAACATTTCCTATTGACACACTAAAGCTGAAGATATAAATAACCATCTTAAGACAAATGTTTTTGTGAAACATCTTATGTGCATAAGACTTTTGCACATTACTGTGTGTGTGTGTGTGTGTGTGTATATATATATGAGTAACAATTCTGTAGAACAATTCTATGTCTTCATAGAAATTTTAGAGACTAATATTGTTATAATCCAATTACAGTTACTGTTCTTATAAAATATGTCTTGCATTATATGTAAGATTTAAAAAAATGACAATATAATTTAAACAAATTTGATAAATAATTATTAAACTGCATAGTTTCAACAAAATTTCTGCACTTGATTTCTCTTTTGTAATTGGTTTGATCACTCAGTGAAGTCTGTTTATTGGAAACTCACTTACAGTAAAGACGGTTTTGCAAAAGAGAAATATGGGCGAGACTTTGAACTATAACATATGGATTAATAAAATAATCCAGTTACGCGCTATACAGAAACAACTCAAATAATCTTGTCTATTATTTTCATTATCGATTATTAATATTAGCGATTAGTTGTTGCAGCACTAGTCAGTTCACAAGCATTTACACCGCTACTAGTAAGCCGTACATGTATCACTGCAAATGCCAATTATCTTGATTGATGACTGGTAAAATAGTCTATAGTTCAACATATTATTCATCCATAGTTGTGGAGTTTGTTTGTTTCTATCCATATTAATTTATTACATAATACTATTGATAAATTAAGGAAAATTATGTTTATGATGTTTATCAAATACTAAAGTGTGACCAACCTTGGAAGGGCTGCCAGTGAACTTGTATGTGTAGGCAGCACTGGGGGTGAGACTGCAGCCGTTCTTACGAGGAGAGACAAAGATGGAGTGTTTCTGAGACACACGACGAGGAGAGATAGGCTGAGCACGAACCGAGGGGAATGGAGATAACGGAGGAGCCTCCATCTTTACAGAAACAGAGGGAGAGAACCAGTGAGAAAATTGTTTCCAAACGGACTAGAAAATTAAAATGATTAAAAGGCATCATAGATGTCTAAATCCAAGTGGTGCATCAACCTTGCTGTCGAGCGTTGAATGTGCGTATCTGAGACCGAATGATTTCATCTTTAAAATGTAAACAGAGTTGTAGAACTGGATGAGGTCTCCTCTTTCCTCAGATTCACTGTTTGCCTCCGTTCTTCCAGCTGATTCTGTCCTCTCATTGGCTGATGAAAGACATGGATACATAAAAATCATTCAAAAAGGCAATAAAAAGCAGGTAAATTAAAAAGAACGATTACTGCATGTATTACATTGCTGATGACATACAAAAAAAATGGTATATGCAGAAAGTCACACAGAGACAAAAAATAGAGACAGCGTGATATTTGGGACTTGGTCCACATTGTTCTTACACTGGTCTGCTGGTGGATCTACTTCCATGTTCTCATCTGCCTGTTGCTCTCTGGGACGCCTCTTCAGTAAAACACTGCGGTACACCTAGAAATACACAAGAAATCAGATCATGCAAACCCAAATCACAAGATGTAGGACATGCAGGAGCAAGAGGACATTTTCTATCTTTATCAAAATGTGTGCAAACCCACAATAAGCACAACAACAAAACAAATTTAATAATAAAAATAAAGCAGTGGTAAATTCTCCCTGCATGATGATGTCACAGAACTGACTCATATTTAAACTCACATGACTGGTGGCCTGAGGCTGAGTTCGGTAGCATTTCATAATGTCCTGAAATGTGTGCTCTTCCTTTGTGATCTAAAAGAGAAGAAAGAGAATATGCGTGAAAATGCAACATTTACTAATTGGAAAAATGTAGTGTTAATTATAAATCTCTTCAACTCTGTGGACCCTGTACCATGGGCGGGGCCAGGAGCGTGTAATGCGTTTTTGATCACAAAATAAAAGTCCCTGGGTACACAAGCCAGTCATGTGTGATACCATTTGATTAAAAGCTTAGAATCTGAACTTCTCATAGAATACCAATAGAATACTGGCACCAACAATCATCTATGCAATTATCTAATCAGCCAATCAAGTGGCAGCAGTGCATAAAATCATGCAGATACAGGTCAGAAGCTTCAGTTAATGTTCACACCAACCATCGGAATGGGGAAAAAATGTGAACACAATGATTTGGACCATGGCATGATTGTTGATGCCAGAAGGGCTGGTTTGAGTAGTTCTGTGACTGCTGATCTTTTTCACACACAAGAGTCTCAAGAATTTACTCAGAATGGTGCCAAAAACAAAAAAACATCCAGTGAGGGGCAGTTCTGTGGATGAAATGCCTTGTTGATGAGAGTCAACATAGAATGGCCAGACTGGTTTGAACTAACAAAGTCTACGGTAACTCAGATATCCGCTCTGTACAATTGTGGTGAGGAGAATAGCATCTCAGAATGCTATTCTGAGATGCGGGTTGGCGCTGATTTGGCGGCACGAGGGGGACCTACACAATATTAGGCAGGTGGTTTTAATGTTGTGGCTGATCGGTATATATATATATATCAGTTGAAGTCACAAGTTTACATACACTTAGGTTGAAGTCATTAAAACAAATTTTTTAACCACTCCACAGACTTAATATTAGCAAACTATAGTTTTGGCAAGTCGTTTAGGACATCTATTTTGTGCATGACATGAGTAATTTTTCCAAAAATTGTTTACAGACAGATTGTTTCACTTTTAATTGACTATATCACAATTCCAGTTGGTCAGACGTTTACATACACTAAGCTAACTGTGCCTTTAAGCAGCTTGCAAAATTCCAGAAAATGATGTCAAGCCTTTAGACAATTAGCTTCTGATAGGAGGTGTACTGAATTGGAGGTGTACCTGTGGATGTATTTTAAGGCACTACTTTCAAACTCAGTGCTTCTTTGCTTGACATCATTGGAAAATATAAAGAAATTAGCCAAGACCTCTGAAAAAAAAATTGTGGACCTCCACAAGTCCGTTCATTCTTGGGAGCAATTTCCAAACCCCTGAAGGTACCACGTTCATCTGTACAAACAATAGTACGCAAGTATAAACACCATGGGACCACACAGCCATCATACCGCTCAGGAAGGAGATGCATTCTGTCTCCTAGAGATGAACGTAGTTTGGCATGAGAAGTACAAATCAATCCCAGAACAACAGCAAAGGACCTTGTGAAGATGCTGGAGGAAACAGGTAGACAAGTATCTATATCCACAGTAAAACGAGTCCTATATCGAAATAAACTGAAAGGCTGCTCAGCAAGGAAGAAGCCACTGCTCCAAAACCACCATAAAATATCCAGACTACAGTTTACAAGTGCACATGGGGACAAAGATCTAACTTTTTGGAGAAATGTCCTCTGGTCTGATGAAACAAAAATTGAACTGTTTGGCCATAATGACCAACGTTATGTTTGGATGAAAAAGGGTGAGGCTTGCAAGCCGAAGAACATCATCCCAACCGTGAAGCATGGGGGTGGCAGCATCATGTTGTGGGGGTGCTTTGCTGCAGGAGGGACGGGTGCACTTCAAAAAATAGATGGCACCATGAGGAAGGAAAATTATGTGGATATATTGAAGCAACATCTCAAGACATCAGCCAGGAAGTTAAAGCTCGGTCGCAAATAGGTCTTCCAAATGGACAATGACAACAAACATACCTCCAAAGTTGTGGCAAAATAGCTTAAGGACAACAAAGTCAAGGTATTGGAGAGGCCATCACAAAGCCCTGACCTCAATTCGATAGAAAATTTGTGAGCAGAACTGAAAATGCGTGTGCGAGCAAGGAGACCTTCAAACCTGACTCAGTTACACCAGTTCTGTCTGGAGGAATGGGCCAAAATTCCAGCAACTTATTGTGAGAAGTTTGTGGAGGCTACCCAAAATATCTGACCCAAGTTAAACAATTTAAAGGCAATTCTACCAAATACTAACAAAGTGTATGTAAACTTCTGACCCACTGGGAATGTGATGAAATAAATAAAAGTTGAAAGAAATCATTCTCTCTACTATTATCCTGACATTTCACAATACATTTTTTGATTTTCTCCCCTTTTCTCACCAATTTTCGCATGCCCAATTCCCAAAGCTCTCTAGGTCCTTGTGGTGTAGTGACTCGCCTCAATCCAGGTGGCGGAGTACGAATCTCAGTTGCCTCCAAATCTGAGACAGTCAATCCACACATCTTATCACGTGGCTTGAGCGTGTTACCACGGAGACATAGCGCATGTGGAGACTTCACGCTATTCTCCGTAGCATTCACGCACAACTCACCACGTGCCCCACAGAGATCGAGAACCACATTATAGCGACCACGAGGAGGTTAACCCAACATGACTCTACCCACCCAAGCAACCAGGCCAATTGGTTGCTTAGGAAGCCTGACTGGAGCCACTCAACACGCCCTGGATTCGAACTTGCGACTCCAGGTGTGGTAGTCAGCGTCTTTACTTGCTGAGC